>NC_057803.1:49360323-49520323 GCF_018294505.1 Triticum aestivum
CCTGCCCGCGGTCATACTCCATGGCCGTGAGCTCGGCTGTGTGGAAGCTACCGAGCCACCGACAGGTGTTGGTCTCTTCATCTATAATCTCGGCGATCCACGTCCCCCACCACCACTGCCAGACCCGGAGGTAGGACTTCGTCGGCTGCCGGGTCCGAGGGAGGACAGGGAAGTCCTTGAACCGGCGTAGGGGCGCGGCGGCGGGCGGATCGGAGGACCGTCGATGGCGGATCGGGCCCGCAGAGGACGCGGGGACACCTCGACGGCCACCTCGCCGTTGTCGGGCAAAAAGGCTGCGATAATTCTCTTTTTGGCTGTTGGCTCCTCGAGCTCCCCGGCACACAGGCAGAGGTTGAGGATGGAGGTGCCGGCGATGGCAGCGACCTACCAATGGTTTCGAGGGTTGTGTGTGTCTGTGTGAGCAGAGGTTTTGGGGTGTGTGTGGAGGGGGGCGTGGGGGGGCAAGGTTGTGTTTGAGGAAATGCTGTGGGAACTGAAAATTTTACTAGGCAGGAGTAACAAGGTGGGGCTACTGAAAATTTGGATCAAGGGCGAGCAGATATTTTTGAGATTGCGAGGGATGTAGAGGCGGGAGTAAAATGCCGGGGCTACTATAAATTTGAATCAAGGGACTGAAGCAGAGCGGGAGTAACAGACATCGCACATGGTCCGCACATACTAATCGTGTGCTATCAAACATTAAAACCTTCCAGGCGGTAGATATTTTTGAGATTGCAAGGGATGTAGAGGCGGGAGTTTTTGGGGAGCGAGCTAGTGTGCTTGACATTCCGAATGTGGACTGTAGCCGGCATAGCTTCTCGTGTAGGCCATAGGCGTACTATACACCGACGATGCTCCAAGATATTTTGTACTACATCTCACACGGTTTGTGATAATAATAATTACAAAATTGGGTCACAGCGACAATAGACATTTTTTGAATTGCTAGACCTTTTATCTGCAGTGAACATGCAACTATATGTGTGTCATAAAAGAATTGGAATTATTGAGGGTTCGTTTGGACATTTTATACATTAAACTTGTTTCTAGCCATTTCAGGTGCACAATTCAAAATTAAACTACATGCACATGCTCATGTGCATACAAATTGGTTGAAAAATCAAATCTATGTCCTTCAGTGCATGCTTAGGTCCCATGCAAGAAATGGGAATGCATTTTTCAGGGTTCGTTTGGCCTTTTTTATACACTAACTGGGGTTTCTATGCATTTTATGCGCATAATTCAAATTTGAACTACAAGTACATGCTCCAATGCACCAAAGTTGGTTGAAAAATCACATGTGTGGCCTTGGGTGAATTTCGAGGTCCCATGCAAGAGATGGGAATGAATTTCAAACACCAGGGCACTGTTGATTGCCGACAAAACATTGAGATACCTGGTTTTTCAAAATTTAGTAAATCCAAAACTCGTCTGAAATTCATGAAACTTGGCATGCTATCATGGAGTGACATCAACATGCCGTGGTAAAAAATTTGTCCCTTTTGGGGCAGGTTCGGGTATAAGCTTCTCACAAATCAGAGCTTCTCACAACAAGCATGATGATTTCGATAGGGAACGTCCCACCTTTGGGGTCGAAACGATATCTATTGCCTCTTATTGCTTTCAAAAATTTTCTAGTGTCAACATAGAACAACAGGAGTGTTGTGTCAATTTTTGTGATTTTTGGGGGTTCGTTTGGACCTTTTTATGCATTAACTGGGTTTTCTAGGCATTTTATGTGCATAATTCAAATTTGAACGACAAGCACCAATAAGTCTCCAACGTATCTATAATTTTGATTGTTCCATGCTATTATATTATCTGTTTTGGATGTTTAATGGGCTTTAATATACCTTTTTATATTATTTTTGGGACTAACCTACTAACCAAAGGCCCAGTGCAAATTGCTATTTTTTTTCCTATTTCAGTGTTTCGCAGAAAAGGAATATCAAACGGAATCCAAACGGAATGAAACCTTCGGGAGAGTTATTTTTGGAACAAACGTGATCCAGGAGACTTGGAGTGGATCTCAAGAAAGAAGCGAGGAGGCCATGAGGCAGGAGGGCGCGCCCCCACCCTCGTGGCCCCCTTGCAGCTCCACCGACCTACTTCTTCCTCCTATATATACCCATATACCCTGAAAACATCCAGGAGCACCACGAAACCCTATTTCCACCGCCGCAACCTTCTGTACCCGTGAGATTCCATATTGGGGCCTTTTCTGGCTCCCCGTCAAAGGGGGAATCGATCACGGAGGGCTTCTACATCAACACCATAGCCTCTCCGATGATGTGTGAGTAGTTTACCACAGACCTTTGGGTCCATAGTTATTAGCTAGATGGCTTCTTCTCTCTCTTTGGATCTCAATACAAAGTTCTTCCCGATTCTCTTGGAGACCTATTCATTGTAATTATTTTTGCGATGTGTTTGTCGAGATCCGATGAATTGTGGGTTTATGATCAAGATTATCTTTGAACAATATTTGACTCTTCTCTGAATTCTTTTATGTATGATTTAATATCTTTGCAAGTCTCTTCGAATTATCAGTTTGGTTTGGCCTACTAGATTGATCTTTCTTGCAATGGGAGAAGTACTTAGCTTTGGGTTCAATCTCGCGGTGTCCTTTCCCAGTGACAGCAGGGGCAGCAAGGCACGTATTGTATTGTTGCCATCGAGGATAAAAAGATGGGGTTTATATCATATTGCTTGAGTTTATCCCTCTACATCATGTCATCTTGCCTAATGCGTTACTCTGTTCTTATGAACTTAATACTCTAGATGCATGATGAATAGCAATCGATGTGTGGAGTAATAGTAGTAGATGCAGAATCATTTCGGTCTACTTGTCGCAGACGTGATGCCTATATACACGATGATGCCTAGATATTCTCATAACTATGCGCTTTTCCATCAATTGCTCGACAGTAATTTGTTCACCCACCGTAGAATTTGCTATCTTGAGACAAGCCACTAGTGAAACCTATGGCCCCCGGGTCTATTTTCCATCATATTATTTCCCTATCTACTTGCTATTTCTATCATTTTTTATTTTGCAATCTTTATTTGCCAATCTATATAAGAAAAATACTAAAAATATTTATCTTATTATCTCTATCAGATCTCACTTTCGTAAGTGACCGTGAAGGGATTGACAACCCCTTTATCGCGTTGGTTGCGAGGTTCTTGTTTGTTTGTGCAGGTACTAGGGACTTGCGTGTTACCTCCTACTGGATTGATACCTTGGTTCTCAAAAACGGAGGGAAATACTTACACTACTTTGTTGCATCACCCTTTCCTCTTCAAGGGAAAACCAACGCATGCTCAAGAGGTAGCAAGAATGATTTCTGGCACCGTTGCCGGGGAGGTTGCACCAAGTCAAGTCAAGATTTGATCTCCCGTCAGCAAGCCATTTCCGGCGCCATTGCCAGGGAGATCTACGCACAAGTCAAGACATACCAAGTACCCATCACAAACTCTTATCCCTCGCATTACATTATTTGCCATTTGCCTCTCGTTTTCCTCTCTCCCACTTCACCTTTGCCTTTTCTTCGCCTTATTCCCGTATGTCTTTTTGTTTGTGTTTCCATGTGCCTTCTATTTGCTTGCATCTTTGCTTGCTAAAAATCTATTGATATGGATCCACTTAAAGTGTTCTACTTGGACCATCTTCGATCCTTATGCGCTCGTGCCGAAACCCCAACCAACCTAGTTGATGGGAAATATTTAGATGAGCATGCTCATTTTGTGCATCATCGTTTCTTTGAAAAGGGGAAGCTCTTATGGTATCAAATATATAGTTTGTTATGCTATGCTTGGAATCTTTGTGAAATTTATGCCTTTACTTGTTGCTCTAAGAACCATAAAAAACACCTTCCCTACCTATGTGAGTTTAATGATAATGAAATCTTATCTTCTTATGGAAAGGGTGTTTATAGTTACTATGATATCGAACAAATTGAAGAATTTTCCGTTTTTAAGGGTGCTCATGAAGTTGCTTCTTTGAATGAAAAGTATGATATTACTCTCTACAAATCTGAAAATTCCGACATACTTAAATATTGCTATGAAAACTATGCTCACAATGCCTATGTTAAGGAATTTATTGAGAGAATGACCGTTGCTGTGGAAGAAAATAATGATATACACAAATCTATAGATAATTATGATTCCGATGATTTGATTGAAATATCCCTTGATGAACATGATGCTTGCTATTCTTATAGCCATGATGCCAATATTTATGGAGATGAATTTGCTATAGTTCCTTATGTTAAACACGAGATTATTGCTATTGCACCCATACTTGATAGTTCCTTGAATCAAAAGCATGATTGCAATGATTTTACTATAAATTCTATTTATGTCAATTGTGTTAATGATATGCAAAACCTCAAGCTTGGGTATGCTAGTTTTGCTATTACTACTATTTGTTGTGATGATCATGATTGGGGTGATTCTTCTTATGATCTTGAAAATTTATTTAAGCCCCATGATGAATATGAGATTGATAATAATGTTTGCAATAATATTGAAAGTGGGTTTGGAAGAGTGTCAAGTTTAGATCCCTCATATTTGGAGAATGTTTAATCTTATGAAGTTTTGGATAAAAGTGGGTTTGGAGAGGTCATGACTTTAGTTAATGCTAATCCCACTATTTTGGAAGAGCGTCAACTTTGCATGCATGTGGATTGTATAGAGAATATGTTTTGTGATAGCTATATTGTTGAATTTGAGTATGATCCCACATTTAATTATTATGAGAGAGGAAAATATGATTGTAGAAATTTTCATGTTACTAAATTACCTCTCGTTATGTTGAGATTGCTATTGTTTCTTTCCGATTCCTTGCATATGCTAGTTTTTGCTTGCTATGATAATTTGTTTGCCTATAAGATGCCTATGCATAGGAAGTATGTTATAATTAGATGTGTTTGTCACGTGTTTTATGATGCTCTCTTTTGTGCTTCAATTCTTGTCTTTCATGTGAGCATCATTGAAATTATCAATGCCTAGCTAGGGGCGTTAAACGATAGCGCTTGTTGGGAGGCAACCCAATTTTATTTTTGTTCCTGTTTAGTAATAAATAATTCGTCTAGATTATGTTTAGATGTGGTTTTATGTTTTTAATTAGTGTTTGTGCCAAGTAGAACCTTTGGGAAGACTTGGGGAAGTCTTTGCGATCTTGCTGTAAAAAACAGAAACTTTAGCGCTCACGAGATTTGCTGCCATTTTTTACTGGAGAGTGCGATTAGGTTTATTATTTTTGAAGATGATTAATATACAAATTCCTCACGTCCACCAATTTATTTCAGAATTTATGGGGTTACATAAGTATTCGAAACCTACAGATTACTACAGACTGTTCTGTTCTTGACAGATTCTGTTTTTCGTATGTTGTTTGTTTATTTTGATGAATCTATGGCTAGTATCGGGGGGTATGAACCATAGAGAAGTTGGAGTATAGTAGGTTTAACACCAATATAAATAAATAATGAGTTCATTACAGTACCTTTAAGTGGTGGTTTGTTTCTTATACTAACGGAGCTCATGAGATTTTCTGTTGAGTTTTGTGTTGTGAAGTTTTCAAGTTTTGGGTAAAGATTTGATGGATTTTAGAATAAGGAGTGGCAAGAGCCTAAGATTGGGGATGCCCAAGGCACCCCAAGGTAAAATTCAAGGACAACAAAAATCCTAAGATTGGGTATGCCCCGGAAGGCATCCCCTCTTTCATCTTCGTCCATCGGTAACTTTACTTAAGGCTATATTTTTATTCACCACATGATATGTGTTTTGCTTAGAGCGTATTGTATGATTTGAGTCTTTGATTTTTAGTTTACCACAATCATCCTTGCTGTACGCACATTTTGGAGAGACACACATAAATCGGAATTTATTATTATACTCTATGTGCTTCACTTATATCTTTTGAGCTAGATAATTTTGCTCTAGTGCTTCACTTATACCTTTTTAAGAGCACGGTGGTGGTTTTATTTTATAGAAATTATTGATATCTCATGCTTCACTTATATTATTTTGAGAGTCTTTTAGAACAGCAAGGTAATTTGCTTTGGCTATAAAATTAGTCCTAATATGATAGGCATCCAAGATGGGTATCTTTCATAAAAAGTGCATTGAATACTATGAGAAGTTTGATACTTGATGATTGTTTTGAGATATGAAGATGATGATACTAGAGTCATACTAGTTGAGTAGTTGTGAATTTGAGAAATACTTGTTCTAAAGTTTGTGATTCCCGTAGCATGCACGTATGGTGAACCATTATGTGATGAAGTCGGAGCATGATTTATTTATTGATTGTCTTCCTTATGAGTGGCGGTCGGGGACGAGCGATGGTATTTTCCTACCAGTCTATCCCCCTAGGAGCATGCACATAGTACTTTGTTTTGATAACTAATAGATTTTTGCAATAAGTATGTGAGTTCTTTATGACTAATGTTGAGTCCATGGATTATACGCACTCTCACCCTTCCACCATTGCTAGCCTCTTTTGTACCGTGCAACGTTCGCCGGTACCATACACCCACCATATACCTTCCTCAACACAGCCAGCATACCTACCTATTATGGCATTTCTGTAGCCATTCCGAGATATATTGCCATGCAACTTACCACCATTCCGTTTGTTATGACATGTTACATCATTGTCATATTGCTTTGCATGATCATGTAGTTGACATCGTATTTGTGGCAAAGCCACCTTTATAATTCTTTCATACATGTCACTCTTGATTCATTGCATATCCCGGTACACCGTTAGAGGCATTCACAAAGAGTCATATTTTGTTCTAGTATCAACTTGTAATTTTTGAGTTGTAAGTAAATAAAAGTGTGATAATCATCATTATTAGAGCATTGTCCCAAGTGAGGAAAGGATGATGGAGACTATGATTCCTCCACAAGTCAAGATGAGACTCCGGACGAAAAGGAAAAAAAGAGAGAAAAAAAGAGGCCATAAAAAGAGAGAGAAAAAGGCCCAAATAAAAAATAGAGAGAAAAAGAGAGAAGGGACAATGTTACTATCCTTTTACCACACTTGTGATTCAAAGTAACACCATGATCTTCATGATAGAGAGTCTCCTATGTTGTCACTTTCATATACTAGTGGGAATTTTACATTAGAGAACTTGGCTTGTATATTCCAATTACCGGCTTCCTCAAAATGCCCTAGGTCTTCGTGAGCATGCGAGTTGGATGCACACCCACTTAGTTTATTTTGTTGAGCTTTCATACACTTATAGCTTTAGCGCATCCGTTGCATGGCAATCCCTACTCACTCACATTGATATCTATTGATGGGCATCTCCATAGCCCATTGATACGCCTAGTTGATGTGAGACTATCTTCTCCTTTTTCTCTTCTTCTCCACAACCACCATTCTATTCCACCTATAGTGCTATATCCATGGCTCACGCTCATGTATTGCGTGAAGATTGAAAAAGTTTGAGAACGTCAAAAGTATGAAACAATTGCTTGGCTTGTCATCGGGGTTGTGCATGCTTAAATACTTTGTGTGATGAAGATAGAGCATAGCCAGACTATATGATTTTGTAGGGATAACTTTCTTTGGCCATGTTATTTTGAGAAGACATGATTGCTTTGTTAGTATGCTTGAAGTATTATTATTTTTATGTCAATATTAAACTTTTGTCTTGAATCTTTCGGATCTGAACATTCATACCACAATAAAGAAACTTACATTGAGAATTATGCTAGGTAGCATTCCACATCAAAAATTTCGTTTTTATCATTTACCTACTCGAGGACGAGCAGGAATTAAGCTTGGGGATGCTAGATACGTCTCCAAGGTATCTATAATTTTTTATTGTTCCAAGCTATTATATTATCTGTTTTCGATGTTTAATGGGCTTTAATATACCTTTTTATATTATTTTTGGGACTAACCTACTAACCAAAGGCCCAGTGCAAATTGCTGTTCTTTTGCCTATTTCAGTGTTTCACAGAAAAGTAATATCAAACGGAATCCAAACGGAATGAAACCTCTGGGAGAGTTATTTTTGGAACAAACATGATCCAGGAGACTTGGAGTGGACGTCAAGAAAGAAGCGAGGAGGCCACAAGGCAGGAGGGCGCGCCCCAGGGGGGTGGGTGCGCCCCCACCCTCGTGGGCCCCTCGCAGCTCCACCGACCTACTTCTTCCTCATATATATACCCATATACCCTGAAAACATCCAGGAGCACCACAAAACCCTATTTCCACCACCGCAACCTTCTATACCCGTGAGATCCCATCTTGGGGCCTTTTCCGGTGGTTCACCAGAGGGGGAATCGATCACGGAGGGCTTCTACATCAACACCATAGCCTCTCCGATGATGTGTGAGTAGTTTACCACAGACGTTCGGGTCCATAGTTATTAGCTAGATGGCATATTCTCTCTCTTTGGATCTCAATACAAAGTTCTCCTCGATTCTCTTGGAGTCTATTCGATGTAATTCTTTTTGCGGTGTGTTTGTCGAGATCCGATGAATTCTGGGTTTATGATCAAGATTATCTTTGAACAATATTTGATTCTTCTCTAAATTATTTTATGTATGATTTAATATCTTTGAAAGTCTCTTCGAATTATTAGTTTGGTTTGGCCTACTAGATTGATCTTTCTTGCAATGGGAGAAGTGCTTAGATTTGGGTTCAATCTTGCGGTGTCCTTTCCCAGTGACAGCAGGGACAGCAAGGCACGTATTGTATTGTTGCCATCGAGGATAAAAAGATGGGGTTTATATCATATTGCTTGAGTTTATCCCTCTACATCATGTCATCTTGCCTAATGCGTTACTCTGTTCTTATGAACTTAATACTCTAGATGCATGATGAATAGCAATCGATGTGTGGAGTAATAGTAGTAGATGCAGAATCATTTCGGTCTACTTATCGCAGACGTGATGCCTATATACATGATGATGCCTATATATTCTCATAACTATGCGCTTTTCTATCAATTGCTCGACAGTAATTTGTTCACCCACCGTAGAATTTGCTATCTTGAGAGAAGCCACTAGTGAAACCTATGGCCCCGGGTCTATTTTCCATCATATTATTTTCCTATCTACTTGCTATTTCTATCATTGTTTATTTTGCAATCTTTATTTCCCAATCTATACAATAAAAATACCAAAAATATTTATCTTATTATCTCTATCAGATCTCACTTTCGTAAGTGACCGCGAAGGGATTGACAACCCCTTTATCACATTGGTTGTGAGGTTCTTATTTGTTTGTGCAGGTACTAGGGACTTGCATGTTACCTCCTACTGGATTCTTACCTTGGTTCTCAAAAACTGAGGGAAATACTTACGCTACTTTGCTTTATCACCCTTTCCTCTTCAAGGGAAAACCAACACATGCTCAAGAGGTAGCAAGCAGATGCTCCAATGCACTAAAGCTGGTTGAAAAATCTAATCTGTGTCCTTGGGTGAATTTCTAGGTCCCGCGCAAGAGATGGGAATGAAATTCAAACACCAGGGCACTATTGATTGCCAGAAAAAACATTGAAATGCCCGGTTTTTAAATTCTAGTAAATCCAAAACTCATCTGAAATTCATGAAACTTGGCATGCTATCATGGAGCGGCATCAACATGCCATGGTAAAAATTTTGTCCCATTTGTGGCAGGTTCGGGTATATGCTTCTCACAAACCAGAGCTTCTCACAATAAGCATGATGGTTTTGATAGGGAACGTCCCACCTTTGGGGACGAAATGATATCCATTGCCTCTTATTTCTTTCAAATTTTTTCTAGTGTCAGCATAGAACAACATGAGTGTTGTGTCAATTTTTGTGATTTTTTGGGGTTCGTTTGGACATTTTTATGCATTAACTGGGTTTTCTAGCATTTTATGTGCATAATTCAAATTCGAACTACAAGCACATGCTCCAATGCACTAAATTTGGTTGAAAAATCTAATCTGTGTCCTTGGGTGAATTTCGAGGTCCCATGCAAGGGAATGAAATTCAAACACCAGGGCACTGTTGATTGCTGGAAAAACGTTGAGATGACTGGTTTTTAAATTCTTGAAATCCAAAACTCGTCTGAAATTCATGAAACTTGGCATGCTATCATGGAGCGGCATCAACATGCCGTGGTAAAAAATTTGTCCCATTTGGGGTAGGTTTGGGTATATGCTTCTCACAAACCAGAGCTTCTCACAACAAGCATGATGGTTTCAATAGGGAACGTACCACCTTTGGGGACAGGACGATATCCGTTGCCTCTTATTGCTTTCAAAAATTTTCTAGTGTAAACATAGAACAACAGGAGTGTTGTGTTTAATCTTGGAATTTTTCGGGGTTCGTTTGGCCTTTTTATACATTAACTTGGTTTTCTAGGCATTTTATGTGCATAATTCAAATTATCACTATAAGCACATGCTCCAATGCACTAAAGTTGGTTGAAAAGTCACATGTGTGTCCTTGGGTGAATTTCTAGGTCCCATGCAAGAGATGGGAATGAATTTCAAACACCAGGGCACCGTTGATTACCGGCAAAACATTGAGATGCCTGGTTTTTAAATTCTAGTAAATCCAAAACTCGTCTGAAATTCATAAAACTTGGCATGCTCTCATGGAATGTCACCCGACATGCTGTGGCACTTTTCGTGTCCATTTTGGGAGAAGACACTTCGAATAATGATAGCCAACAAAGGCATTTTGAAAAAATAGCTGCCATTTTAATATCTCAAATGTTTGTTTAATTCAAACCATGTGCGTTTTGTTAACCATTCATGTGACGCCGCGTGTCTTGGTTTTCATTGCTGTAGGAGGTGCCGTGCGGATAGCTGCTTGACCTTGACTGATCGGGAGGCATGCGAGCGCAGTCCGGTGCGCATGCTGACCAAGAGGCGTGCAAGCTATCCTCCAATGCACAGGCTCACCCGGAAGCGTGCGAGCTGTACGCTGCGGAGGCTCACTGGGAAGCAAGCCTTTGACTTCCATGGCCGCCCGCCTTCCTCTCCATTAATGGCGCCCGAGCCACTGTTTAATATGGGCGGCCTTACTATTCGCCTGCCATTCCCCTCCCTCCACCAACGCCATGGCGCAGAATGATCATCTGCCACTAGTCTTCAAGTTCAGTGAAGTTGACTCCGAGCCGGAGGAGATAAAAAATAAGGTGGAATGGGACCTCATGAACATGGCCTAGAATGAGCTAGCCGCGGCGGTTGCTGCCCCCGCTCCCGTCCCAGATCCCATCCCCGCGCCAGCGGCAGCAACCATCCCCATAGCATTGACGGGCTGGTCGCTGAGCACTATCGCAGAGCTGGAAGCCGCGGGCGTCAGCGAGGTTTCCGCAGACCCGCGCGAGCTCGTGTACATGCTAGCGCCAGCACCCGTGCCCATGCCCGTGCGCGCCCCTCCACCCACCGTGGCGCCGGGCCCCGTGCATTTGGCTACACCCGCCGCACCTGTGCCCCTGCCCGGGCGCGCCCCTGCACCCACCGTGATGCCGGTCCCCGTGCGTTTGGCTGCACCCGCTACGCCCGTGCCTGTGCCCATGCGCGCCTCCCTCAGCAGCATGGGACACTGCCGTCGACCTCTACCTCTCAGCGGTGCTAGTTGCCGTCCTCCCGCACCCCGCCCGTCGATCACGCGTCGACATGATGTTTGATCTACAGGTGAAGAACATTTTGTGCTGCCTTGAAGACTACAACAACGGCGTCCTGGAGGACGACAACAAAAATGACGGCGTGGCACGCCACCTCCGCCGCCGCCGGAAATAGTTTTTTGGGGGTTAATACTGTGTCTCAAATTCTAGATCATATGAATATAAATTCACAGTGTGACTGAATGAGAGATATGGTGTGAAAGAACTTGCGTTTCTCTCTCTTAATGTATAGTGCTACCTCTTGAGCTTGCGTTGGATTTCCCCGAAGAGGAAAGGAAGATGAAGTAGAGTAGCGTAAGTATTTCCCTCAGTTTTTGAGAACCAAGGTATTAATCCAGTAGGAGGCCACGCTCAAGTCCCTCATACCTGCACAAAACGATAGCTACTAGCAACCAATGCGATTAGGGGTTGTCAATCCCTTCACGGTCACTTACGAGAGTGAGATCTGACAGATATTATATTTTTGGTATTTTTGGTATAGAGATGCAAAGTGAAAAGTAAAAGGAAAAGTAAAAAGCAAAGCAAGATTAAAGTGATGAGAATAGACCCGGGGGCCATAGGTTTCACTAGTGGCTTCTCTCAAGAGCATAAATATTGTACGGTGGGTGAACAAATTACTGTTGAGCAATTGACAGAATTGAGCATAGTTATGAGAATATCTAGGCATGATCATGTATATAGTCATCATGTCCGTGACAAGTAGACCGAAACGATTCTGCATCTACTACTATTACTCCACTCATCGACCGCTATCCAGCATGCATCTAGAGTATTAAGTTAAAAACAGAGTAACACTTTAAGCAAGATGACATGAAGTAGAGAGATAAATTCATGCAATATGAAATAAACCCATCTTGTTATCCTCGATGGCAACGATACAATACGTGCGTTGCTGCCCCTTCTGTCACTGGGAAAGGACACCACAAGATCGAACCCAAAGCTAAGCACTTCTCCCATGGCAAGAAATACCAATCTAGTTGGCAAAACCAAACGGATAATTCGAAGAGACTTGCAAAGATAACCAATCATACATAAAAGAATTCAGAGAAAATTCAAATATTATTCATAGATAGACTTGATCATAAACCCACTATTCATCGCTCTCAACAAACACACCGCAAAAAGAAGAATATTACATCGAATAGATCTCCACGAGAGCGGGGGGAACTTTGTATTGAGATCCAAAAAGAGAGAAGAAGCCATCTAGCTAATAACTATGGACCCGAAGGTCTGAGGTAAACTACTCACACTTCGTCGAAGAGGCTATGATGATGTAGAAGCCCTCCGTGATGACGGCCCTCTCCGGCGGAGCTCCGGAACAGGCCCCAAGATGGGATCTCGTGGATACAGAAAGTTGCGGCGGTGGAATTAGGTTTTTGGCTCCGTCTCTGTTCGTTTGGGGGTACGTAGGTATATATAGGGGGAAGAAGTACGTCGGTGGAGCTTCGGTGGGCGCACGAGGGTGGGGGGCGCGCCTGGGGGTATAGGGCGCACCTCCCTACCTTGTGCCCACCTTGAAGCCTCCTTGGCGTAGGGTCCAAGTCTCCTGGGTCATATTTGGGAAGAAAATCACGTTCCAGAAAGGTTTATTCCGTTTGGACTCCGTTTGATATTCCGTTTCTTCGAAACACTGAAATAGGCAAAAAAAACAACAATTCTGGGCTGGGCCTCTGGTTAATAGGTTAGTCCCAAAAATAATATAAAAGTGGAAAATAAAGCCCAATATAGTCCAAAATAGTAGATAATATAGCACGGAGTAATCAAAAATTATAGATATGTTGGAGACGTATCAGGCATCCCCAAGCTTAATTCCTACTCGTCCTCGAGTAGGTAAATGATAAAAAGAGAATTTTTGATGTGGAGTGCTACTTGGCATAATTTCAATGCAAATCTTCTTAATTGTGATATGAATATTCAGATTCGAAATATTCAAGACAAAAGTTTATATTGATATAAAAATAATAATACTTCAAGCGTACTAACAAAGCAATTATGTCTTCTCAAAATAACATGGCCAAAGAAAGTTATCCCTACAAAATCATATAGTCTGGCTATGATCTATCTTCACCACACAAAGTATTTAAATCATGCACAACCCCGATGACAAGCCAATCAATTGTTTCATACTCTAACTTTTTCAAAACTTTTTCAATCTTCACGCAATACATGAGCGTGAGCCATGGATATAGCACTATATGTGGAATAGAATGGTGGTTGTGCAGAAGACAAAAAGAGGGGAAGATAGTCTCACATCAACTAGGCGTATCAACAGGCTATGGAGATGCCCATCAATAGATATCAATGTGAGTGAGTAGGGATTGCCATGTAACGGATGCACTAGAGCTATAAGTATACGAAAGCTCATCAAAAGAAACTAAGTGGGTGTGCATCCAACTTGCTTTCTCACGAAGACCTAGGGCATTTTGAGGAAGCTCATCATTGGAATATACAAGCCAAGTTCTATAATGTAAAATCCCCACTAGTATATGAAAGTGACATAATGAGAGACTCTCTATCATGAAGATCATGGTGCTACTTTGAAGCACAAGTGTGGTGAAAGGATAGTAACATTGTCCCTTTTCTCTTTTTCTCTCATTTTTTTATTTGGGCCTTCTCTTTTTTTATGGCCTCTTTTTTTCGTCCGGAGTCTCATCCCGACTTATGGGGGAATCATAGTCTCCACAATTCTTTCCTCACTTGGGACAATGCTCTAAAAATGATGATCATCACACTTTTATTTTTCTTACAACTCAACAACTCGATACTTAGAACAAAATATGACTCTATATGAATGCCTCCGGCGGTGTACCGGGATATGCAATGAATCAAGAGTGACATGTATGAAAGAATTATGAATTGTGGCTTTGCCACAAATACGATGTCAACTACATGATCATGTTAGCAATATGACAATGATGGAGCGTGCCATAATAAACGGAACGGTGGAAAGTTGCATGGCAATATATCTCGCAATGGCTATGGAAATGCCATGATAGGTAGGTATGGTGGCTGTTTTGAGGAAGGTATATGGTAGGTGTATGATACTGACGAAAAGTGCGCGGTATTAGAGAGGCTAGCAATGGTGGAAGGATGGGAAAAAGTGCATATATTCCATGGACTCAACATTAGTCATAAAGAATTCATATACTTATTGCAAAAATCTAGAAGTTATCAAAGCAAAGTATTACGCGCATGCTCCTAGGGGGATAGATTGGTAGGAAAAGACCATTGCTCGTCCCCAACCGCCACTCATAAGGAAGACAATTAATAAATAAATCATGCTCCGACTTCATCACATAACGGTTCACCATACGTGCATGCTACGGGAATCACAAACTTTAACACAAGTATTCTTTAAATTCACAACTACTCAACTAGCATGACTCTAATATTATCACCTCCATATCTCAAAACAATTATAATGCTTCAATCTTTTCTTAGTATTCAATGCACTCAAAAGAAAGTTTCACAAATCTTGAATACCAAGCATGTTATTATTAAGCAAATTACCATGCTATTAAGACTCTCAAAATAATTTAAGTGAAGCATGAGAGATCAATAGTTTCTTTAAAACAAATCCACCACCGTGCTCTAAAAGATCTAAGTGAAGAACATAGAGCAAAATTATAGCGCTCAAAATATATAAGTGAAGCACATAGAGCAAAATTATAACGCTCAAAAGATATAAGTGAAGCACATAGAGCAAAACTACATAGCTCAAAAGATATAAGTGAAGCACATAGAGTATTCTATCAAATTTTAATTCATGTATGGCTCTCTCAAAAGGTGTGTACAGCAAGGATGATTGTGGCACACTAAAACACAAAGACACAAATAATACAAGATGCTCCAAGCAAAACACATATCATGTTGGTGAATAAAAATATAGCTCCAAGTAAATTACCGATGGAACTGGACGAAAGAGGGGATGCCTTCCGGGGCATCCCCAAGCTTTGACTTTTTGGTGTCCTTGGATTATCTTGGGGGTGCCATGGGAATCCCCAATCTTAGGCTCTTACCACTCCTTGTTCCATAATCCATCACAAGAATTCACCCAAAACTTGAAAACTTCACAACACAAAACTCAAATAGAAATCTCGTGAGCTCCGTTAGAGAAAATAAAACAAAAGACCACTTCAAGGTACTGTAATGAACTCATTCTTTATTTATATTGGTGTTAAACCTACTGTATTCCAACTTCTCTATGGATTATAAACTACTTTACTAACCATAGATTCATCAAAATAAGCAAACAACACACGAAAAACAGAATCTATCAAAATCAGAACAGTCTGTAGTAATCTGTAGCTAGCGCAAGATATGGAACCCCAAAAATTCTAACATAAATTGATGGACGTGAGGAATTTATATATTAATAATATTCAAAAATAATTAACTAAATATCACTCTCCAAATAAAAATTACAGCAGTTCTCGTGAGCGCTAAAGTTTCTGTTTTTTTACAGCAAGTTCAACAAGACTTTCCCCAAGTCTTCCCAACGGTTCTACTTGGCACAAACACTAATTAAACACAAAAAACACAACAAAAACAGAGGATAAATAATTTATTTATTACTAAACAGGATCAAAAATCAAGGAATAAAAATAAAATTGGGTTGCCTCCCAACAAGCGCTATCGTTTAACGCCCCTAGCTAGGCATAAAAGCGAGGATAGATCTAGGTATTGCCATCTTTCGTAGGCAATCCATAAGTGGCTCTAATGATAGTTTCATATGGAAATTTTATTTTCTTTCTTGGAAAGTGTTCCATTCCCTTTTTAATGGAAATTGAAATCTAATATTCCCTTCCTTCATATCAGTAATCGCACCAACCGTTCTAAGGAAAGGTCTACCAAGAATAATAGGGCAAGAAGGATTGCAATCTATATCAAGAACAATGAAATATACGGGCACATAATTCCTATTTGCAACAATAAGAACATCATTAATCCTTCCCATAGGTTTCTTAATAGTAGAATCCGCAAGATGCAAGTTTAGAGAGCAATCATCAAAATCGCGGAAATCTAGCAAATCACACAAAGTTTTGGGGATAGTGGAGACACTAGCACCCAAATCACACAAAGCATAAAACTCATGATCTTTAATTTTAATTTTAATAGTTGGTTCCCACTCATCATAGAGTTTTCTAGGGATAGAAACTTTCAACTCAAGTTTTTCTTCATAAGATTGCATCAAGGCATCAACAATATGTTCGGTGAAGGCTTTCTTTTGACTATAAGCATGTGGAGAATTTAGCACGGATTGCAACAAGGAAATACAATCAATTAAAGAGCAACTTTCATAATTAAATTCCTTGAAATCCAATATAGTGGGTTTAGCAACATCTAGATTTTTATTTCTTTCAATCCCACTTTCATCAATTTCATCATTAAGATCTAAATACTCCGAATTTTTAGAATGCCTTCTAGGTAAAGGAAGATAATATTCAGTTTCATCAAGATTCATATTGCAAAACAAAGATTTGATAGGAGACACATCAATAACTTTTAGATCTTCATCTTGATTTTCATAGGAATTGGAAGAACATGCTTTAATAAAGGCATCTTTGGAAGCACGCATCCTAGCGGTTCTTTCCTTGCACTCATCAATGGAAATTCTCATGGCTTTGAGAGACTCATTGATATCATGCTTAGGAGGAATAGATCTAGGCTTTAAAGAATCAACCTCAAGAGAAATTCTATCAACGTTCCTAGCCAAATCATCAACTTTAAGAAATTTCTCTTCAAGCAAAGCATTAAAATTCTTTTGTGAATTCATAAACTCTTTAACACTATTCTAAAATTCAGAGGGCATCTTATTATAATTTCCATAAGAGTTGTTGTAGGAATTCCCATAATTATTAGAAGGATTACTAGGATATGGCCTAGGATTAAAATTCCCTCTGTAAGCGTTGCTACCAAAATTATTCCTACCAACAAAATTCACATCCATAGATTCATTGTTATTCTCAATCAAAGTAGACAAAGGCATATCATTAGGATCAGAATAATCACTCTTAGTAGCAAATAATTTCATAAGTTCATCCATCTTTCCACTCAACACATTGATTTCTTCTATCGCATGCACTTTTTTATTAGAAGATCTTTCAGTATGCCATTGAGAATAATTAACCATAATATTATCTAGGAGTTTAGTAGCATCTCCTAAAGTGATTTCCATAAAAGTGCCTACCACAGCCGAATCTAAAAGATTTCTAGAAGCAAAATTCAATCCGGCATAAATTTTTTGTATAATCATCCACAAATTTAAACCATGAGTAGGGCAATGACGTATCATTAATTTCATTCTCTCCCAAGCTTGTGCAACATGTTCATGATCAAGTTGCTTAAAGTTCATAATATCATTTCTAAGAGAGATGATCTTAACGGGAGGGAAATACTTAGAGATAAAAGCATCTTTGCACTTGTTCCAAGAATCAATACTATTTTTAGGAAAAGACGAAAACCAAGCTTTAGCACGATCTCTAAGAGAAAAAGGAAATAGCTTCAAATTAACGACATCATTATCGACATCTTTTTTCTTTTCCATATCACATAAATCAACGAAGCTATTCAGATGAGTAGCGGCATCTTCACTAGGAAGGCCGGCGAATTGATCTTTCATAACAAGATTCAAGAAAGCAGTATTGATTTCACAAGATTCAGTATTGGCAAGAGGAGCAATCGGAGTGCTAAGGAAATCATTATTATTGGTATTGGTGAAGTCACACAATTTGGTAGTATCTTGAGCCATCGCGACAAACAAGCAATCCAACACACGGGCAAACAAAAAGGCAAGCGAGAAAAAGGCAAACGGAGAAAGAGAAGGAGAGGGGGAAGGAGATTGAGAAAGAGAGGGCGAATAAAACAGCAAGGTTGAAGTGGGGGAGAGGAAAACGAGAGGCAAATGGCAACTAATGTAATGCGAGAGATAGGGATTGTGATGGGTACTTGGTATGTTGACTTTTTGTGTAGACTCCCCGGCAACGGCGCCAGAAATTCTTCTTGCTACCTCTTGAGCTTGCGTTGGATTTCCCCGAAGAGGAAAGGATGATGTAGCAGAGTAGCGTAAGTATTTGCCTCAGTTTTTGAGAACCAAGGTATCAATCCAGTAGGAGGCCACGCTCAAGTCCCTCGTACCTGCACAAAACTATAGCTACTCGCAACCAACGTGTTTAGGGGTTGTCAATCTCTTCACGGTCACTTACGAGAGTGAGATCTGATATATATAATATTTTTGGTATTTTTGGTATAGAGATGCAAAGTGAAAATTAAAAGGCAAAGTAAAAAAGCAAAGCAAGATTAAAGTGATGGAGATTGATATGATGAGAATAGACCCGGGGGCCATAGGTTTCACTAGTGGCTTCTCTCAAGAGCATAAGTATTCTACGGTGGGTGAACAAATTACTGTTGAGCAATTGACAAAATTGAGCATAGTTATGAGAATATCTAGGCATGATCATGTATATAGGCATCATGTCCTTGACCAGTAGACCGAAACGATTCTGCATCTACTACTATTACTCCACTCATCGACCGCTATCCAGCATGCGTCTAGAGTATTAAGTTAAAAATAGAGTAACGCTTTAAGCAAGATGACATGATGTAGAGACATAAATTTATGCAATATGAAATAAACCCCATCTTGTTATCCTCGATGGAAACGATACAATACGTGCCTTGCTGCCCCTTCTGTCACTGGAAAAGGACACCGCAAGATCGAACCCAAAGCTAAGCACTTCTCCCATGGCAAGAACTACCAATCTAGTTGGCCAAACCAAACGGATAATTCAAAGAGACTTGCAAAGATAACCAATCATACATAAAAGAATTCAGAGAAGATTCAAATATTATTCATAGATAGACTTGATCATAAACCCACAATTCATTGTTCTCAACAAACACACCGCAAAAAGAAGAAGATTACATCAAATAGATCTCCACGGGAGAGGGGAGAACTTTGTATTGAGATCCAAAAAGAGAGAAGAAGCCATCTAGCTAATAACTATGGACCCGAAGGTCTGAGGTAAACTACTCACACTTCATCGGAGAGGCTATGATGATGTAGAAGCCCTCCGTGATGACGGCCCTCTCCGGCGGAGCTCCGGAACAGGACCCAAGATGGGATCTCGTGGATACAGAAAGTTGCGGCGGTGTAATTAGGTTTTTGGCTCCGTCTCTGTTTGTTTGGGGGGTACGTAGGTATATATAGGAGGAAGAAGTACGTCGGTGGAGCTTCGGTGGGCCCACGAGGGTGGGGGCCGTGCCCCCCTACCTCGTGCCCACCTCGAAGCTTCCTTGGCGTAGGGTCCAAGTCTCCTGGGTCATATTCGGGAAGAAAATCACGTTCCAGAAAGGTTTATTCCGTTTGGACTCCGCTTGATATTCCGTTTCTTCGAAACACTGAAATAGGCAAAAAACAACAATTCTGGGCCGGGCCTCCGGTTAATAGGTTAGTCCCAAAAATAATATAAAAGTGGAAAATAAAGCCCAATATAGTCCAAAACAGTAGATAATATAGCATGGAGCAATCAAAAATTATACATACGTTGGAGACGTATCATACAGACATATCAAAGATTTTCTTTTGAAAAAAATCAAAGTTTTTAAATATAAAACACTCATTGCAAACGTTTTAGTTAGAACACCCGTATGCAATCCGTCAGCTTCCCCAGGAAGCTAAGGGAAAATGTGCCGAGCAGGATTTCTGCATCTCTTCAACACAAACAGTTGTTTTGCATGACCCGTGTGCAACCACTTACAAACAATTGGGTAAGATTTGCATATCTGTCATTTTGGGTATGTTGCCATTTGTCAAACTGGAAAGATTGACATTTTTTTACCTAGTAACATTGCCATTTGTCAACCTTGTAACACTGCGATTTGTCAAAATATGCAGCTAAAAATCACTAGCACTATCTAATTTTTGCAACTAAAATCACTAGCACTGTTCATATGGACACCACTAGCAGGTGTGAGTTGATGGACACATATGCAAATGTACTATTGATTACATATAACAAGTCATCAACCCACAACGACAACGAGGATACACGTTGGACTATAGATCATTTCCAGCAAAACATTCTAGTAAAGTTTTTCTCACACAACAAATAACAAAGCGATTAAATGAACTTCAGCTCAACCACTCGTCGGCGTTGGAGACACTTGCTTTGAATCAGAAGTGATTCTTTGGGAAGGGCCAGCTACTGTCAATCTCGAAACCAACCCAGGACCGATCAACCAGGCTGAAGCAGGCTATGTCAGTACCCATAGTGCGATGGTAGGGAAGCATAGCAATGGTCGAGGTATAGATACATTTGCTTCTCATAAATTGTAGTAACGTTGTGTCAACAACAGCTGGATCACCTTTCACCATCATTGGATAATTTTGTCCAAGGAAGAGCGAGTTTCCTCCAAGACTTTCAATACTGAACCAGGGAGAAGGTGTTGGCGCTAGTACACTAGTATCCATCCCGAATACCCTGCAACGAATGTTGGAATAGGTCCGGAGAGTGCGACCATGCGAGACAACACCTGCTTCCTTAGTAACCTCAGCAGTGCCCTGTATACAGACAAGAAGAGGTGATCCATCGGAATAAGCTGCCAGGCGCCACTGAGTATATGGGTCCTGGTCATCCTCATGCTCGTGATCATCCGCATCGTCATCTCCCCCTTGGTTACAAAATTTTTCACGTATAAGTGGTGGAATGTTACAGGACCTTGGAAACACAAGAAGGTTAATTAATTAGTAAAGGGAAACTAGCTAACCCGCATGCATGTGGATGAAAAAATTATAATTACGATGGAAGACAAACATACCGAAAGCATGATGATTCCATGCAAAAACAGTGCCATGAGTGGTGGCAGCAAACACAAGACCCTCGTATTGAATTGCATCACAGTACTCATCCGTGTACATAAATTGATTTTTGAGCAATATCCATCGAGGCGTGGAAGTAAGGAAGGCAACAAGCTTTTAGAAGATAGCAACAACTTCATAGTTCATGTAATCCCAAGAGGGGTTGGCTACTCAAAAAATTGTTATCTTCCGTAGACGACAATTACCATGATCGTATTTGAACTCACATAGATCATCTGTGTGCTCAACCTCTAGGCAGTCTGAGATTTTTGGAAGTGGAACCCTGTGACGAGTGTACACATTCACAAGGTCCCACTCGCAGTTGTACCCAATATAAACAACCCAATCTTCGTTTGCGCCTGCCCAAGCCTTGCCCTCAAGCGATGGCATCTTAACATCACACATATCATTATCAAGCGACATCAACTTGCACAAGGCAAGGCTTCAGTTGTCACCACGCCAGTCAGCAGGGTCACGACGAACAAGATACGGGAGATCAAACCGCTCCTAGACCCTTGGGTTGCTTGTAATGATTTTATTAGTTGATTCAAGAATGGTCTTGAGCGAACCTGCCATGATAGCCGAGGTGATGACGTCGCACTGATCAATGAGTTCCTCCACTGCATCATCATTCATATCGGGGCAAGAATAACGGGGTCGTTTCCGGCCTATTTCCTGCACGGAGAAGACGATTGAACAATAATGGCAGAAGGAAGGGTGAAGGCAAATGGAGGAGGGAGGAAGAGCATGTGACAACAGTTCCAAATTGAGAGGGAAAGGTGAAGAGTCGGTGGACGGTTGCCACGGTACACGAAGAGGCGCCTGGGGAGCGAACGGTTGCCACAGAGGTCTCACACTGACGACAAGGGCTGAGTGAACCGCATGCGTATATCACAGACACCTTGATCTGGCAGACCGCTTCTTTTGTGTTGCCTAATCACAAACAGTTCATCCGAGTGAACCGTATGCTGTATATAGCATGCACCTTCATCTGGTTGCCCATTTCTTTCGTGTTGCCTAATCACAAATAGTTCATCCAAGTGAACCGTATGCTGTGTATCACACACGCCTTCATCTGGCTGCTCGTTTCTTTTGTTCTTCCTCATCGCAAACAGTTAATTGAACTGAACCGTACGCCCTTCATCGCACATGCAACTAAAATCCGAACCTTGTTTGATGCATCCATCATCAAAAATGTTTTATACATTTTGACGGTTTTCATACACCACCGTTTGCGATTATTGCATCGCACACAGTTTCTCGAAGGGTCTCTGATCGTAGTGTCGTGTTAGCAGCATCCTGCAGTAGTGGTCACATCACCAAACTTTAAGAAACGATAGCTTAGGTTTCTTGCCAAACCATAGTTCATACGGTGTCGTCTCAACGGATCTAAATGGTGCACTATTTAACATGAATGCGGTTGTCTCTAATGCATAACCCCAAAACGATAGTGGTAAATTGGTAAGAGACATCATAGAACGCACCATATCTAATAAAGTATGGTTACGACATTCGGACACACCATTACGCTGTGGTGTTCCTGGTGGCGTGAGTTTTGAAACAATTCCACATTGTTATAAATGAAGGCCAAACTCGTAACTCAAATATTCGCCTCCGCGATCAAATCGTAGAAAATTTATTTTCTTGTTACGATGATTCTCCACTTCACTCTGAAATTCCTTGAACTTTTCAAATGTTTCAGACTTGCATTTCATCAAGTAGATATATCCATACCTACTCAAATCATCTGTGAAGGTCAGAAAATAACGATACCCACCGCGTGCCTCAACACTCATTAGACCACATGCATCGGTATGTGTTATTTCCAATAAGTCATTAGCTCACTCCATTATTTCGGAGAACGGAATTTTAGTCATCTTGGCCATGAGGCATGGTTCGCGAGTATCAAATGATTCATAATCGAGTGATTCCAAAAGTCCATCTTTATGGAGTTTCTTCACGCGCTTTGCACCAATATGAATATGTGTATCACTACATCGAGATTCAATAAGAATAGACCATTCATCAAGGGTGCATGACTATAAAAGATATTACTCATATAAACAGAACAACTATTATTCTCCAATTTAAATGAATAACCGTCTCGCAATAAACAAGATCCAGATATAATGTTCATGCTCAACGCTGGCACCAAATAAAAATTATTGAGGTCTAAAACTAATCCCGAAGGTAGATGTAGAGGTAGCATGCTGACGGCGATCACATCAACCTTGGAACCATTCCCGACGCGCATCGTCACCTTGTCCTTAGCCAATCTTCGTTTATTCCATAGCTCCTGCTTTGAGTTACAAATATGAGCAACCAAACCAGTATCAAATACCCAGGCGCTACTACGAGCATTAGTAAGGTACACATCAGTAACATGTATATCAAATATACCTTTGTTCACTTTGCCATCCTTCTTATCCGCCAAGTATTTGGGGTAGTTCTGCTTCAAGTGACCATTTCCTTTGCAATAGAAGCATTCAGTTTCAGGCTTGGGTCCAGCTTTGGGCTTCTTCACGAGAGCGGCAACTTTCTTGTCATTCTTCTTGAAGTTCCCTTTCTTTCCCTTGCCCTTTTTCTTGAAACTAGTGGTCTTGTTAACCATCAACACTTGATGCTCCTTCTTGATTTTTCTACCTCTGCGACCTTAAGCATTGCGAAGAGCCCGGGAATCATTTTCGTCATCCCTTGCATATTATAGTTCATCACGAAGCCTTTGTAGCTTGGTGGCAGTGACTGAAGTACTCTGTCAATAACACTCTCAACTAGAAGATCAATTCCCAGCTAAGTCAAGTGGTTATGATACCCAGACATTTTGTGTATGTGTTCACTGACAGAACTATTCTCCTTCATCTTGCGCTATAGAACTTGTTGGAGACTTCATATCTCTCAACCCGGGCATTAGCTTGAAATATAAACTTCAGCTCTTGGAACATCTCATATGCTCCATGACATTCAAAATGTCTTTGAAGTCCCAGTTCTAAGTCGTAAAGCATGGCAGACTAAACTATCGAGTAGTCATCAGATCGAGTCTGCCAGACGTTCATAACATCTGCAGTAGCTCCTGCAGCAAGTCTGTCACCTAGCGGTGCATCAAGGACATAATTCTTCTATGCAGCAATGAGGACAATCTCAGGTTACAGACCCAGTCCGTGTAGTTGCTACCATCATCTTTCAACTTAGCTTTCTCTAGGAACGCATCAAAATTCAGGGGAACGGTAGCACAAGCCATTGATCTACAACATTGATATCCAAAACTATTAATACTAAATTCATGATAAATTAAGTTCAATTAATCAAATTACTAATGAACTAACACTTAAATAAACATCCCTCAAGTTGTCTAGGTGATACATGATCCAAATCAACTAACCCATGTCCGATCATCACGTGAGATGGGGTAGTCATCAATGGTGAACATCTCCATGTTGATCATATCTACTATATGACTCACATTCGACCGTTCGGTCTCCAATGTTCCGAGACCATGTCTGTATATGCTAGGCTCGTCAAGTTTAACCCAAGTATTCTGCATGTGCAAAACTGTCTTACACCCGTTGTATGTGAACATAGAGTCTATCACACTCGATCATCACGAGGTGCTTCGAAACGACGAACTTTGGCAACGGTGCATACTCAGGGAGAACACTTTTATCTTGAAATTTAGTGAAGGGATCATCTTATAATGCTACCGCCGTTCTAAGCAAAATGAGATGCATAAAGGATAAACATCACATGCAATCAAAAATATGTGACATGATATGGCCATCGTCATCTTGTGCTTTTGATCTTCATCTCCAAAGCAATGTCATGATCTCCATAGTCACCGCTTGACACCTTGATCTCCATCGTTGCATCGGGGTCATCTCGCCAACTATTGCTAATGCATAGCGATAAACTAAAGCAATTACATGGTGCTTGCACTTCATACAATAATTAAGAGACAACCCTAAGGTTCCTGCTGTTGTCGATATTACAAAACATGATCATCTCATACAACAACATATATCACATCGCGTCTTGACCATATCACATCACAACATGCCCTGGAAAAACAAGTGAGACATCCTCTACTTTGTTGTTGCAAGTTTTACGTGGCTGCTATAGGCTTATAGCAAGAACCGTTCTTAGCTACGCAAAAACCACAACAATGATTATCAAGTTTGTTGGTTTAACCTTCTTCAAGGACCGGCCATAGTCAAATTTGATTCAACTAAAGTAGGAGAAACAGACACCCGCCAGCCACCTTTATGCAAAACAAGTTGCATGTCAGTCGGTGGAACCGGTCTCATGTGCGTGGACATGTAAGGTTGGTCCGGGCCGCTCCGTCCCACTATGCCACCGAATCAAAATAAGACGTTGGTGGTAAGCAGTATGACTATCACCGCCCACAACTCCTTTGTGTCATACTCGTGCATATCATCTATGCATAGACCTAGCTCGGATGCCACTATTGGGAAACGTTGTATGGAAAACAAAAAAATCTACACACACGCAAGATCTATCCATGGAGATGCATAGTTACGAGAGGGGAGATCATCTTCATACCCTTGAAGATCGCTAAGCGGAAGCGTTAATCAACACGGTTGATGTAGTCGTACACCTTCACAATTCGTCACGATCAAGTACCGAACGTACGACACGTCCATGTTCTGCACACGTTTAGCTCGATGACGTCCTCGCCTTGTCAATCCAGCAAGTGGGGAGAAGTAGTAGCTGAGTTCCGGCAGCACAAAGGCATGGTGATGGTTGGTGATGAAGAACCTGTAGGGAATCGTTGCATGCAAAAACAAAAAAATTCTACGCACACGTAATGATCTATCCATGGAGATTGATAACCCACAAGTATAGGGACCGCAACAATTTTCGAGGGTAGAGTATTCAACCCAAATTTATACGTTCGACACAAGGGGAGCCAAAGAATATTTGAAGTGCAGCTGAGTTGTCAATTCAACCACATCTGGAGATTAATTATCTGCAGCAACATGATCAGTAGCAAAGTAGTATGATAGTTTGGATAATAGTGATAGTAGCAATGGTAACGGTAACAGTGATAGCAATACTTTTGTAACAAGTGCAATTGTAACGTAGCAGTAGTAATTTAGCAAGAACAATATAAGATAAATTCGTAGGCATTGGATCAGTGACATGTTGGATGATATTCATCATGAGACAGTTATAACCTAGGGCGATATGACACTAGCTCCAGTTCATCAGTATAATGTAGGCATGTATTCTGTAAATAGTCATACGTGCTTATGGAAAGATCTTGCATGCCATCTTTTGTCCTACCCTCCCGTGGCAGCGGGGTCCTATTGGAAACTAAGGGATATTAAGGCCTCCTTTTAATAGAGAACCGGAACAAAGCATTAACACACGGTGAATACATGAACTCCTCAAACTACGGTCATCATCGGGAGTGGTTCCGACTATTGTCACTCCGGGGTTGCCGGATCATAACACGTAGTAGGTGACTATAACTTGCAAGATCAGATCTAGAATATGGATATAATGGTGATAACATAAACGGTTCAGATCTGAAATCATGGCACCCGGGCCCAAAGTGACAAGCATTAAGCATGGCAAAGTCATAGCAACATCAATCTTAGAACATAGTGGATACTAGGGATCAAGCCCTAACAAAACTAACTCAATTACATGATGAATCTCATCCAACTCCTCACCAACCAACGAGCCTACGAAGGAATTACTCACTCCCAGTGGGGAGCATAATGGAATTGGCGATGGAGAAGGGTTGGTGATGACGAAGAACGAAGACCCCCCCTCTCCGGAGCCCCAAACGGGCTCCAGATCTGGCCTCCCGATGAAGAACAGGATGTGATGGCGGCTCCGTCTCGTGGATCGCGATAATTCTGTCTCGCTGATTTTTTCTGGAAAAATAGGATTTTATAGCATCGGTTTCAGGGTATGCGGGGCCACCAGGTGGGGACAACCCACCTGGGTGTGCCAGGAGGGGGGCGCCCTGGTGGGTTGTGCCCACCAGGCGCCCCCATCCGGTGGGTCTTGGCTCCAAAAATTCTTATTATTGATATAAAAAATCCTTGCAAAGTTTCGTTCCATTTCGAGAACTTTTATTTCTGCACAAAAACAACAACATGGTAGTTCTGCTGAAAACAACGTTGGTCCGGGGTTAGTTTCATTCAAATCATGCAAATTAGAGTCCAAAACAACAGGAAAAGCGTTAGGAAAAGTAGATACGTTGGAGACGTATCAACTCCCCTAAGCTTAAACCTTTGCTTGTCCTCAAGCAATTCAGTTGATAAACTGAAAGTGAAAAAGAAAAACTTTTACAAACTTTGTTGCTCTTGTTTGCATAAATAAGCTTAAATAGCACCCAGGTTTTCAACCAACATTGTAACTAACCATGCCAACAATAACTCTTAAAAATTATATTAACTCATATCAATGACATAATCAGCTAGCGAGCAATAATAAGATATCTCAAATGGCAACACGTTGTCAAAACAACCATGATGTAATATGACAATAGTGGTATCTCGCTAGCCCTTTGTGAGACCGCAAAACATAAATACAGAGCACCTCCAAAGTCCGAGCAGCGACTAAACATTATAATTCATGGTAGTAAAGATCCAGTCATGATGCACCCAACATTAGCTACACACAATGCATAAGCATGACAACAGTGCTCTCAGGTTCTGGCGCTTAATTTAGAAGCTAATGACACAACATAAAAGTAAATAGATAGTCCCTTCGCAGAGGGTGGCAGTGATTTGCAGAGGTGCCAGAGCTCAAGTTTTTAAAACAGAGGTAAAAGATATTTTGAGACATGCACCCTTCTCATTTACTTCATGACTATCAGTTATCAATATCTTCCATGCTAAGCATGCTAGTGGCGGTTCCCAAGGGATAAAAGTAAAGGTTTACTCCCCCTCCACCAAAAATCACACTGCACGGCTTGTCTGATATAACGGGTGCCGTCCAAACCAACAACAGTCCCGAGGGAGTTTTGTTTAATTATTTGCAATTTTGAGTTCGGGACTGGGAATCCCTATTACCGCCCTTTTCTCGTGCGATGGCGAGTGAATAAACACTTGACCTGAGAATAACCCGCTTAGCATGGAAGATACATACCACCTCTTGTCGTTCCATGAAGATCAAGGCACACAAAAAGGATATTTATTAGAAGTTTTTAGAGGTGGCACATGCAAATTTATTTAGGACAACAGGGTAATACCGCATATTGGTAGGTATGTTGGACTCATCTGGAATAACTTTGGGTTCAAGGTTTTTGATGTACAGGCAGAATTCTCACTTAGTACAGGCGAAGGCTAGCAATTAGATTGAGAAGCAGTCATCTAGAGAGCAACAACGGTCATGAACAGGCGTTTTGCATAAGTAACATTCGACACTAGCATGAGTAGGATATGAACACCATGAACATTAATATCATTGTAACATCTCAATTTTCAATTTGGATGTTATTTAGATCATTCATATGCATCCATGATTTATGCATTTTTGCCCATTTATTTTATTTGAAATTTTGATCCAAGGGGCCTTAAGCAACTGAAGGACCAACTGAGATAGTTGGAGGTTTTCCCCAAAATTCATTTTTTGAATTTTCACAATTGGCAAATTAGATCAAATTGTTTTATTTAGATTTTTTTTCAATTATTTCAAATAATAAAATAAAGAGAGAAGATAAAAGGACTTTTGCAAAAACAGCAAGGAAATATTGGAAATTGAAATTTTGAATAAAAATATATTTATTTGATTTTATTTGCAATATTATTTATTTTATTTCGAAGTTTATTTGCACAAAAAATGTTTTTTATTTTAGGCATTTAGGCCCAAAAAATTGTTCACGAGGTCATTAATAAGGCCATATAGCTATGTGATTTTTTCTGGAATTTTTAAAAATATATTTATCTATGTTTTCCATGTTTTTCTTATTTCTGGAAAATGATATAAAAAAAACTTTCGGACCGACCGAACTGGGCCGTGCCCAGCCCAGCTGGCCCAGCCACGCGCCCGCCTCGTCTTTCCCGAGCAATCCCCTGCCGCCGCTGTGTCCTCCTCGGACATGCCCGCCGCGGTCTCTCCCTTGCCCCTCCCGCAAGCCGCCGCCTCCCCCTCCCCTTTATAAGCCGACCCCGGACCCCCCTCTCCTCACAACAACAGCAACAGTAGCCGCCGCCCCTGCAAGCCACCGTCACCGCTGCCGTTGAAGCCGCCGCAGCCATCTCGCATCGCCCCGCCCCGCGTAGCCACCGCCGCAACCGCTCCACCCGTTGCCCGGCGCTGAAGCCGCTGCCGCCGTCGCCCGCCTCACCGCCGGAGATGCCGCCGTCGCCGGTAACCACCGCCGAACCGCCGGTTTTCGTTTTTTGGTTTTCTTTAAAACCCGATTTAATATTTATTTTAGTTATTTAGCCAACGTTCATTCGTTTAGGTTCTGTAGCGAATAGATTCATTAGATTAGGTTCCGTAGCGAACGTCCGTTCGGTAGATTTTTCTTTTTCTTTTCGTTTTCTGCTAGGGACCTATTCATAAGTTTTCTTTCGTAGATTAGCCCCTAGTTTTCAAACGATCACGACTTTTAAACCTTTCATCCAAATTCGATGAAACCAATGCCAAATTCTTCGTTATGACCCCCTCTATCTAGATAACTAACTTAACAGTATCTTTGAAAGTTTAAAATTTGATTTCAAATATATTTGAATTTGAACTTCTTTTCTTCATAACTTGAGTTTCGTAATTCCGATTTGACTGATTCTTTGTGCAAATCAAAGCTCTTGACCTAAACTTTTTGTTAAGATCTTATCCACATAATTTAAGTGCTGTTAGAAATCGTTTTCTGTTTGGAAGTGTTATTCGCTTAATTTTTGAGGTTTGCAAATCTTTTTCTTCAGTTTACTTTGCATCTTCGTGCTTGAGTGCTTATGTATGCCATTGTTTGTCTACGATAGATTTTCCGGAGTGCGAAGCTTGCTACAACGAGTCTCTAGGGTTTACCGGTCATCAACAAGGCAAGTTACACTTGTTCATTCTCAGTTTTATTATGCATTAGTTACACCCTCAAAGATTGCATGAGTAGGATTGGGAACATGTGGTTATTGCTATGTAGTTCATGAGGTAGGAACCTATTACCTTTGATCACACCGGGAATATACGTTATGCTCATATTCCTTAGCCATGCTAGTAGACGAGGTTGGTATGTGAGAATCATGTAAGTTGTGAGAGTTATTAATTAAGGATAACTTAAGGTGCCAACATTAATACACATCTGGGTGGATTGGTTGCGGGCACCTGAAGAATCCAGTGTTGTCCTAGGAGATCCCGGAGTACCCGTGTGATCATCCTATGGAATGCCACCCAAGCTCAAAGGGATCATATAACTATTCATTCCTAGAAACTTCCGTGTGCAGCCACAAGCCATTATGGGCTCTAGCATAGTTGAGTAAGTTGTGTGACCTCTTTCAGTGCTAGACTAGCATATGTAGGGGAAAGTAGGTGTACCGGTCTACCTAGAGTAAAGAGTTAATGCTTCAGAAAGACTGTGTCTTGATCTTCCGATCATGGAGGTGGTCGAGTCTTGTGGGGAAAAGTGCGCAACCTCTGTAGAGTGTACAAACTAATCATGATTAGCCATGTCCCCAGTTATGGACAACTTTGAGTATCTAGAAGTGAATTATCTATTGATCTCATCATTTCGTCTAATGAAATTGTTGGGTTAATATTTTATACTTGGTAATTTGGGATTGAGTTGGAGGAACCTTCTCAATAATGGCATAAACTTGGTAGTAAATAAAAATTTATTCCTTTGTTGTAGGGAAAACTTAGCTTTATGCAAATATTAAACTTAGAGCCTCCACCAGCCAAATATGCATGTAGTGATAGTTATTGCTATATAGTGTGATCTTGCCAGCATATTCCATGTGCTGACCTACACGGCTGCAACGTCTCATGTTGCAGAATTTTCAGACGAGGATTAAGGTGCGATAAGTCGTTGTCGTGCACTCCGTTTTGCCGTGGAGTTGGATGGACTCATTTATCTTCAAAGCTTCTGCATTTATTTTAATTAGTTGGCCTTCAAATATATTAATGTAATAAATACTCTTTATGAGGACCTCGATGTAATGAGTGTGTGACTGAACTTTGTTATAAATCCTCGAGTACTGTGTGTGTCGGCATTATCGATCCAGGGATGACACTTAAGCACAGAGACTTCGATCCATTGGGATCGGGTCACTACAATAATGGAGGCTATGTTGGTTTTGATTCAACTACATGCATGAACATGTGGCAAGTCAAGCCACTCGAACATTCAGAGGAGGATACCATATCATCATACTACATCACAATCATTTTAACGCAATGTTGATATCCAAGATAAATCATTATCCACTCCCAGCTACTTATTCATGGCATGAGAAACTACAATATCTAATTGTCATTGCAAACATGTTTAATCATAATGGGCTAAATCATGGATACTAGGTTAAACATATTTACAGAAACAGAACAAGTCGAGTTCATACCAGTTTCTCTCTTCTATGACCAGTTCATCGAATATCGTCATTATTCCCTTTCACTTGCACGACCGAACGATATGAAAATAATAATAGTGCAAGAGTGTCGTGGACTAAGCTCGAATCTGCAAACATTTTATTCAACAGGAGAAGACAGGTAAAATGGGCTCTTTATTAGATCAATAGCTATTCATGTGAGAGCCACTCAACATTTTCATCTTGGTCTTCTCCTTGGTACAACTCGAATAAAAAAGAAAAGAAATTCAGAGAAACACACTCTTCTCACCGGCAAGTCTTCTCCTTTTGTCATGCCACCTTTTAACCTTTTCTTTAAACAGTTTGGCATTCTCACAAGCCTGGGTTCTCCATTCATCAAGTGAGATAATGTCAAAAAACCTCTTCTCACCGGCAAGTTTGAAATCATAATTGAGCTCTTTAATGGCCCAATATGCCTTATGTTCTAGTTTGAGAGGTAAGTGACATGCTTTTCCATAAACGATCTTATACCGATACATACCCATAGGATTTTTATATGCAGTTCTGTAAGCCCATAATGCATCATCAAGTTTCTTGGACCAATTCTTTCTAGATCTATTAACATTCTTTTGCAAAATTAATTTAAGCTCTCTATTACTCAATTCTACTTGACCACTAGACTGTGGGTGATATGGAGATGCAATTCTATGATTAACATCATACTTAGCAAGCATTTTACAAAAGGCACCATGAATAAAATGTGAACCACCATCAGTCATATACTATCTAGGGACTCCAAACCTCAAAAAAATAACTTCTTTTAGCATCTTAATAGAAGTGTTATGATCAGCACTACTAGTTGGAATAGTTTCTACCCACTTAGTAATGTAATGAACAACAACTAAAATATGTGTATACCCATTAGAGGAAGGAAACGGTCCCATATAATCAAAGCCCCAGACATCAAATGGTTCAATAACAAGTGAATAATTCATAGGCATTTCTTGACGTCTACTAATATTACCAATTATTTGACATTCATCACAAGACAAGACAAACTTACGGGCATCCTTGAAGAGAGTAGGCCAATAAAAACCAGATTGCAGTACCTTATGTGCAGTTCTATCTCCAGCATGGTGTCCTCCATAAGCCTCGGAGTGACACTTGCATAGGATCTGTTCCTTTTCATGCTCAGGTACACAAAGTCTAATAACACCATCTACTCCTTCTTTATAAAGGTGTGGGTCATCCCAAAAGCAATGTCTTAAATCATAGAAGAACTTTTTCTTTTGCTGGTATGTGAAACTAGGTGGTATAGATTTAGCAACAATATAATTAGCATAATCAACATACCATGGAGCAGTACGAGAGGCATTTATGACAGCTAATTGTTCATCAGGAAAGCTATCATCAATAGGTAGCGGGTCATCAATAACATTCTCTAACCTAGACAAGTTGTCTGCAATGGGGTTCTCAGCTCCCTTTCTATCAATAATATGCAAATCAAATTCTTGTAGCAAGAGAACCCATCTAATAAGTCTAGGTTTACCATCTTTATTTTCCATAAGATATTTAATAGCAGCATGATCAGTGTGAACAGTTACTTTAGAATCAACTATATAAGGTCTGAACTTATCACAAGCAAATACAACTGCGAAAAACTCCTTTTCAGTAGTAGCATAATTTCTCTAGGCACTGTCCAGAGTCTTACTAGCATATTGGATAACATTTAATTTCTTATCAACCCTTTGTCCTAAAACAGCCCCTACAGCATAATCACTAGCATCACACATAATTTAAAATGGTAAATTCCAATCAGGAGGGTGAACAATAGGTGCAGAAATTAAAGCTTTCTTAAGTATTTCAAATGCTTCTACACAATCATCATCAAAGACAAAAGGAACATCTTTTTGTAAGAGATTAGTCAGAGGCCTAGAAATTTTAGAGAAGTCCTTAATGAACCTCCTAAAAAACCGGCATGACCAAGGAAACTTCTTATACCTTTAATGTCCTTAGGACACGACGTCTTTTCAATAGCATCAACCTTTGCTTTATCCACTTCAATACCCTTTTTCAGAAATTTTATGCCCCAAGACAATACCTTCATTAACCATAAAGTGACACTTCTCCCAATTCAAGACAAGATTAGTTTCTTCCCATCTCTGCAAAATTCGATCAAGGTTGCTTAAGCAATCATCAAAAGAAGTTCCATAAACAGAAAAATCATCCATGAATACCTCAACAATCTTTTCACAAAAGTTAGAGAATATAGCAGTCATACATCTTTGAAAGGTAGCAGGTGCATTGCATAAACCAAAAGGCATACGTCTATAAGCAAAGGTACCGAAAGGGCAAGTAAAAGTTATCTTTTCTTGATCCTCTTTTTACACAGGTATTTGAGAGAAACCAGAATAACCATCTAGAAAGAAAAAATGTGTATGTTTGGATAATCTTTCTAGCATTTGATCAATAAAAGGTAAAGTTAATGATACTTTTTAGTGGCTTTATTTAATTTCCGGAAATCAATTACCATTCTATAACCTGTAACAATTCTTTGTGTGATCAGTTCATCTTTATCATTAGGAACAACAGTAATACCTCCCTTCTTAGGGACACAATGGACAGGAATTACCCACCGACTATCAGCAACAGGGTAAATTATACCTGCCTCTAGAAGCTTTAGTATTTCTTTTCTTACCTGTTCTTTCATCTTAGGATTTAACCGTCGTTGGTGATCAACAACCGGTTTCGCGTCTTTCTCCAATTTTATTTTGTGCTGGCATAGAGTGGGACTAATGCCCTGAAGATCATGAAGAGTATATCCAATAGCAGCATGGTGCAGCACAGTGCTTCTTCAGAGTTTTCAATAATTTCTTTTCTTCATGCTCTGTAAGGTTAGCACTAATAATAACAGGATATATCTCTTTGTCATCAAGATAAGCATATTTAAGAGTATCAAGTAGAGGTTTAAGCTCAAACACGGGGTCATCCTTGGGTGGAGGAGGATCCCCTAGAATTTCAACAGGAAAGTTGTGTTTCAAAATAGGTCCCTGTTTAAAGAATACTTCATCTATTTCCCTTCTTTCATTCATAAACATATCCTTTTCATGGTCGAGCAAGTATTGTTCTAAAGGATCATTAGGAGGCATGACAATAGAAGCAAGACCAATAATTTCATCTTTACTAGGCAATTCTTTATCATGGGGTTGTCTACGAAATTTAGGAAAATTAAACTCATGAGACATATCCCCCAAACCACTAGTAACTACATCCTTTTTGCAGTTTATCTTAGCATTAACAGTATTCAAGAAGGGTCTACCAAATATAATGGGCAAAAGTCATCTTGTGGGGAACCAAGAAAAAGAAAATCAGCAGGATATTTAACTTACCCACATAAGACTTCAACATCTCTAACAATCCCAACTGGTGAAATAGTGTCTCTATTGGCCAGCTTAATTGTAACATCAATTTCCTCTATCTCAGTAGGTGCAATATCATGCATAATTTCTTTATATAAGGAATGAGGTATTGCACTTGCACTAGCACCCATATCACATAAGCCATGATAGTAATTATCTCCTATTTTAATAGAAATAACAGGCATGCCTACAACAGGTCTATGTTTATTTTAGTATAAGGTCTAGCAATTCTAGCAGCTTCATCATAGAAGTAAATAACATGCCCATCAATATTATGAGCCAAGAGATCTTTAACCATAGCAATACTAGGTTCAACTTTAATTTGCTTAGAGGGATTATGTGTTCTAGTATTACTCTTACGAACCATAGTTGAAGCTTTAGCATGATCCTTTATTCTAACAAGGAAAGGTGGTTTCTCAATATAAGTAGTAGGAACAGCAGGATCATTATACGTGATAGTCTTTTCTTCAACTTTAATAGGTGCAACTACTTTTACTTCAATGGGAGGATTATATTTAAACCACTTCTCCTTAGGGAGATCAACATGCGTAGCAAAGGATTCACAGAAAGAAGCTACTATCTCAGAGTCAAGTCCATATTTAGTGCTAATTCACGGAAAATCATCGGTATCCATCAAATATTTAACACAATCAAACTTAGGTGTTATACCTGATTCCTTCCTTCGTCGAGATCCCAATATTCAGAGTTGTGTTTAATTCTTTCCAATAAACCCCATTTGAATTCAATAGTCTTCATCATAAAAGAGCCAGTAAAAGAAGTATCGAGTGATACGTCTCCGTCGTATCTACTTTTCCAAACACTTTTGGACTTGTTTCTGACTCTAACTTGCATGATTTGAATGGAACTAACCCGGACTGACGCAGTTTTCAGCAGAATTGCCATGGTGTTATTTATGTGCAGAAATAAAAGTTCTCGGAATGACCTGAAACTCCACGGAGCATATGTTTGGAAATAATAAAAAATACTAGCAAAAGATCAAGACCAGGGGGCCATACCCTAGCCACGAGGGTGGGGGCGTGCCTGCCCCTTGGGCGCGCCCCCTATGTCGTGGGCCCCCTAGAGCTCCTCCGACCTCAACCCTAACCCTATATATTCACTTTCGGGGAGTAAAAATAGAGGAGAAGGATTCATCGCGTTTTATGATACGGGGCTGCTGCCAAGCCCTAAAACCTCTCGGGAGGGCTGATCTGGAGTCCGTTCGGGGCTCCGGAGAGGGGAATCCATCGCCTTCTTCATCATCAACCATCCTCCATCACCAATTTCATGATGCTCACCGTCGTGCGTGAGTAATTCCATCTTAGGCTTGCTGGACGATGACGGGTTGGATGAGATTTATCATGTAATCGAGTTAGTTTTGTTAGGGTTTGATCCCTAGTATCCACTATGTTCTGAGATTGATGTTGCTATGACTTTGCTATGCTTAATGCTTGTCACTAGGGCCCGTGTGCCATGATTTCAGATCTGAACCTATTATGTTTTCATGAATATATGTGAGTTCTTGATCCTATCTTGCAAGTCTATAGTCACCTACTATGTGTTATGATCCGGCAACTCCGAAGTGACAATAATCGGGACCACTCTCGGTGATGACCGTAGTTTGAGGAGTTCATGTATTCACTATGTGTTAATGCTTTGGTCCGTTACTCTATTTGAAGGAGGCCTTAATATCCATTAGTTTCCGCTAGGACCCCGCTGCCATGGGAGGGTAGGACAAAAGATGTCATGCAAGTTGTCGGTGTAAAACCGGCGGATCTCGGGTAGGGGGTCCCGAACTGTGCGTCTAAGGCGGATGGTAATAGGAGGCAGGGGACACGATGTTTACCCAGGTTCGGGCCCTCTTGATGGAGGTAAAACCCTATGTCCTGCTTGATTAATCTTCATGATATGAGTATTACAAGAGTTGATCTACCATGAGATCGTAGAGGCTAAACCCTAGAAGCTAGCCTATGGTATGATTGTATGTTGTCCTACAGACTAAACCCTCCGGTTTATATAGACACCGGAGGGGACTAGGGTTACACATAATCGGTTACAAGGGAGGAGATCTACATATCCGCATTGCCAAGCTTGCCTTCCACGCCAAGGAAAGTCCCATCCGGACATGGGACAAAGTCTTCAATCTTGTATCTTCATAGTCCAACAGTCCGGCCAAAGGATATAGTCTGGCTGTTCGGAGACCCCCTAATCCAGGACTCCCTCAGTAGCCCCTGAACCAGGGTTCAATGACGATGAGTCCGGCGCGCAGATTTGTCTTCGGCATTGCAAGGCGGGTTCTTCCTCCGAATACTCCATGGAAGATTTTGGACACAAGGACCGTGTCCGGCCCTGCAAAATAAGTTCCACATACCACCGTAGAGAGAATAATATTTCCACAAATCTAATCTGCTGACACGCTTGACAGCATGACAACATATTGCAGCCCAGTCATTATTCGAACCGTTTTTCTCAACCAGCACTGCACATATCGAGGCGGTTTTCTTGACACGTCTTGTCAAAGCAGAGATCGTGTCCCCTTATCACGGGATTCTCATCAATACGGGTATGGGTAACCCAACCGTGCCATCAATTACAGCATTCGGGGAATAAGCGATTTTACCAGGTAAGTGGGGAGGCGTATCGCCTCTTACGCCCTTATAAAGGGACAAAGATTCACCCTTTTTTACCCACGCCTTCTTCCTCCTTACTTATCCATTCTCACACACTCGAGCTCCAGCGCCCAAGTTCGCGTCTTTCTTCTCAAACCACTCCAAGCATGTCTGGACCGGGAGGCAAGTGGATGGTCTCCTCCGTCACGGAGGAGCACATCGCAAAGCTACGGGAAGACGGATATCTGGCCACGGACATCGCGCACCGGCTACCAGATGCGGGGCAGATCGTCCCTACGCCCGCACCCCATGAGAGGGTAGTTTTCCTTACCCACTTTGTCCGCGGACAAGGATTTCCCCTTCACCCATTTGTCCGCGGGCTCATGTTCTACTACGGGCTGGATTTTCATGATTTGGCTCCCAATTTCATCCTCAATATCTCGGTGTTTATCGTCGTGTGTGAGGCCTTCCTCCGCATCAGGCCCCACATCGGCCTATGGCTGAAGACCTTCAATGTTAAACCGAAGGTGGTGGTCGGCCAGCAAGCGGAGTGCGGAGGTGCCATGGTGGGAAAAATACCTAACGTCACCTAGCTCGAAGGCTCCTATGTGGAGACCATAAAGGGGTGGCAATCGGGGTGGTTCTACATCACTGAGCTGCGCGACACCAACTAGGTGGCGGCCCCCGAATTTCGATCCAGAATCCCCACACGGCTCACTTCCTGGAAAGAGAAGGGCCTGTCCTGGGGTTCCCCGGTAGAGCTGACCGGACTCCAGACCTGCATCAAGAACATGATGAGCAAGAAAATAAAGCTCGTCAACGTGGTCCAGGTCATGCTCTTCCGCCTGATTCTCCCGTGTCAACAACGGTTATTCAATTTGTGAGAGTTCGACCCGGCCGTGCACCAGACGCTGCGAGAGCTCTTCGACACGATGCACAAGAATGTCTGGAAGGTGTTGTTCAAGGGTGCTGAGGTACCTCCTCCTCTTACCGAGGACCACGGACTCAGCGCAAAGCGCCACGCCAATCCGGTAAGTTTTTGCACCTCACAGGATATTCATTTGCCCCAGTTTAATAATGTGCGGAATCTAAGCTTCCATGCCATTAACAGGACTAGGTGGAGACGGCGGAGTAGATCAATTGCCCAGCCCCCTGCCTGAAGATCCTGCAGATGCTCTCCTAACAAAGATGCTAGTTCCGGCGCCTTGCGAGGTACCGGTGAAGAAGGCCAAGAAGAAGGCCACGAGGACTCGAAAGGGTCTCCAGTGCAAGGTTATATCGGACTCATCGTCCGATAACTCCGACGCGCCCTCCTCCCATGCAAACTAGGAGGAGGAAGAGGAAAGTTCTCCCCCCAGCCGGGGAAGATAAGAAAAGGAAGTCCGACCCAACCAGGGAGGCCGAAGGGTCCAAGAAGGGAAGGACCCTCCTTCCGAACTGCTCTACGACGGCTGCCTACAGCGGCGCCAAGTGGTTACCCAGGGAGAAGCCCCTGGAGAAGTCGTAAGTATCCGGATACCATAGTAATTCATGGTATGTTTCATTGCACTGCTTCTTCTTACGCCGAATATGATTATGCAGTCCGTCTCGAGCCCGTCTTGACATATCTTCGTCGGACGGTTCTTTGGACTCATCGGATATGAATTGCAATTCACTTCCGACCGCCTCCACCCCTTGCCCTACGGACAACGTCGAGGTGTTGTCTAAAAAGGCACCAAGCCGAGGGGAGGTAGTCCTGGGGGCGCCTCTAGGCGACCTTCTGGACCCTGGGCACAAAGGGAGCAAGACTCCCACGGGCTCCAAGTTCGGCCCTCAGCCGAACACTGCACCGGGACCTTCGGTGGTTCCGGACTCTGGCAGGTGATCCCCCGTTAAAAGGGGCAAGCCGCCCATGCCGGTGGCCTCTGTCCATCCAGAGGCACCGGACAACTTGCTAGAAGCGCTTCGCGGCGCTTCCATCGATGAAGAGCACCACACTATCATGAGTGCGGTGACCGAGAAAGTTCAGTCCGCCAAAAACAGACTGACCGAAGCTTGTGCCAGCCTCCTAACTGGCTTTGAGGTAAGCAATCAAAATATAGGAAAATATTACCGCATAAACAGTAGCCACTGATGCTCTGTTTGGCATTCGCGAAGAAAGGCCGAATAGAGGATCAAATAATGACTCAGGAGTCTAATCAGAATATGTCTATGTGCATATGCAGGCTTCACTACTGGCCGCTGCCGCACGTACTGCGGAGGTTGCTGCAATGAAGCAGGACCTTCAGCGGTCCAAAGACGAGCCCGGCCTTACCAAGAGGCAGCTCGAGGAGAGCAAAGGTAAGCAATACCTTGTCTATATATTAAAAATAAATTCGGTTGTAAGTAATAGGATCATTATGAATTTGTCAGGGACCACAACCGAGGTGGCGACCCTAAAGAAGGCACTGTCCGAGGCCGGAGACAAAGCGGCCAAGGAGCGCATTGAGAGGGAAAAGCAAGAAGCCCGGGTAGGCGAGGTGCAGCAAGAGCTCGAGGCTCTCGCCAAAAAACACGAGTCCTTGGAGCTTGACTCTAATACGCGAGAGTCCGAGCTTGCAAAGGCGCTCGAAAGCACACGGAGCACCAAGGCTGAAGCCCACAAGGCCCTCCAGGAGATGGATGCGGTGAAGAAGATAGCAGCGGGTAAGGCATTCATTATGCAAAGCAAGCATGTGAAGGAAACTTTCCTTTTACTTACCCGAGTTTGAAGCTCTCCAGGAGTGTTCGCAGATCTTCCCTGCAGTGTACTGGATGCCGCGGAGTTTTACCAAGCTGAGGAGGGGAGCTCGACGGAAAAGTTGTTCTGGTCTCAGTATACTGGGACCAAACACCCAATGCCCTTGAGCGACCAGCTGAAGCAACTGGTCGAGCTTCATAAGGCAGCCGAACAGGCCATGAAGGGTCTTATAGTCTGGATGTGGCCTGGTGATCCCCTGCCTAGCAGCTACTTTGGTCTGGTGAGGCGGCTCGTGGTTGCCTGCCCACGGCTTGAATTTATAAAGCGGTCCATCTGCATCGAGGGTGCACGCAGGGCTTTTGCCCGGGCGAAGGTGCACTGGGCGAAGCTGAACGCCATAAAGCTGGTGAAGGAGGGGCCGCCGGAGGGCAAGGAGCATCGCTGCCCCGAAATCTATTATGACAGTGTCCTGAAGGGTTCCCGCCTTGTGGCGGAGGAATGTGCCAGAGATGTAATTTTTGAATGAACATGCTCATGTGATCCTGTAATATGAAACGAGTTCATTTGCGCTATGCAACACTTTTTGAATTTAAAATATTACCTTATATGCGGCCGTTTATAAAATTTGAGAGTTGGCCAGTCGTCGGCTTCTGCCCCCATGTAACTAGTATTGGGGTGTTCGGGATAAACCTGAGCACTCTTTATCCCAATTTTGGGTCCTTCGAGGGAGGTGTTCAGCACAACAAACCAGGCAATTGGACTATAAGGCTTTATCACTCCCACTTAGCCATATAAGTCTACTATTTTAAATTTTGGCGAATCCCCTAGTATTCGGAGGGCCGAATTGGGGGCACTATATACGCCTAAGTCGGACAAGGCCGACTCCTCGCCCAAAGCGGAAAAAGTCTTTAAGGACTTGAGATCTCTCGAACAGTGACCAGCTCTCGCCTTATCATGACAGTCACTTTTCGGCTTTCTCTACTGAGGTGCTCGTCCGGAAGAACCGAGACACAATCGGAGTAGTTCTCCTAGTGCTACTTTAGCCGATATAGCGGAATGTAAGGTACCAAAACATGGGAGTCGGGCAAACCCAACTATTGACCCAAGACATGATTCAGAGCTGATGCATATAATGCTATAAGTTCGGGGTGCCGCACTGTCAAAGGTGTTCGGACTTCTCACGCCGTATTATGGGGTAAACGAAAGCCCCTGGCGTACTGACCGTACCAGAATGTACGGTGCAACTTGTTGTACATGAACATATAAGAAAAAAGGGATGGATAATGCAATAATAGACTAATGCTATGCATTGTTATTTAAATAATACGTCGAAGCGTACTGATACAAGTAGTGCAATAAGCAGAAAATATGACTATTTGACATGTCCTATCCAAGGGCAAGGTGCGTATGGATAGTAAAAAGCGGGTATATCGATTATTATTAGAGACCACCTGGGGGTTCCCTCATACATCTTAGCTTCTTGCCTCCTTAGTTGTTCCTTCCCGTGATGTGTCAGGCAATCGTACTGCCGGAAAGGGCTTCCAGAGAGTAAGTTCCTGAGAGAGAGAAAAATGATAAAGGTATGCAGCCCCTAGGGCGGTTAAGCTGCATTGCACTACAAAAAAAGACACATCCATGACATTTTGGGCCGAACGAAATTTTTCTGTCATACATATGACACTTCTATGATGATAATTGTGACAAAACCCGGTATCATCATAGATGTTGTTGGCTCCTACTTCTATGACAAAAAATCATGAGAGAAAATGGGCTTTTCGTCCTGGGCGGGCCGGAGACGCAGCTGCATGACATTCTTTGGGCCGTCCATGATGGAAAAAACCGTGGTAGAAGCGAGGGAGAGGAAAATTTTGGGGAGTTCCCGATTATGGTGGGTGGTCGAGGGCCGAGCGATGCGTGTTTCTCTCGTACGTGCATGCGCATGTGTGCGAGGCGTTGGCTCTAACTGAACCCGAGCGAGGCGTTGGGCTCTAACTGAACCCGAGCGATTGCACTGCAGGCTACGTGTTACTGAACCCGAGCGATCGATCGATGGCTGTTAACTAAACCCGATCAAGCGATTCCTTCGCTACTACTGCTAACTAAAGCCGATCGATGCTGCCTCTGGATGAACGGTGAGCGTTGCAGGGGGGTGGATGAACAGTTCCCGGTGGGGGTGGATGAACAGGACCCCGTGGTGTTGTCTCTGGATGAACAGGAGCTCGATCGATCGAGCCAGTTGGGGCTGGATGAACAGGACCCCGTGGAGGGCTGGATGACCAGGACCACCCCGTGGAGGGCAGGATGAACAGTAGATGGTGGAGGGCAGGATGAACAGTAGCCCGTGGAGGGGTGGTTGAACATGAGCCCGTGGAGAGGGATGGTTGAACAGTAGCCGGTGGAGTAGCGCACGGTGGAGGCTGGATTAACAGGAGCCCGTGGATGAATAATCGCAGGCGGAGGCTGGAGGAGGTCGACGGTGGATGAACAGTAGCTCGTGGAGGCTGGAGGGGGTCGACGGTGGAGATGAACAGTATCCCGTTTCATCCCGTTTTGCGGTACGCCACACCCCTCCCGATGAACAGGACCCCCGTTTCGATCGTAGCGCTCCAACACAAGTCCGTTTCATCCGTTTTGCGGTACGCCACACCCCTCCCGATCAACAGGACCCCCGTTTCGACCGTAGGAGGTCCGTTTCCTCCATTTTTCGGTACGGCAGACCCCTCCCGATGAACAGGATCCCGTTTTGAATGTGGCCGATCGAACACAAGGCCGTTTCCTCCATTCTGCGGTACGCCAGGCCTCGTTTCCATCGCCTGTTCCGTCCAAGCCTTCCTGATGAACACGACGCATTCCGTTGCCTCCCCATGAACACGACACATTCCGTTGCCTCCCCATGAACACGACGCATTCCCTTGCCTCCCCATGAACACGACAATGACGATGTTTCTCCGTTCCGACCCAGCCATGTACACGAGCCCTGGCCGTACGTATGCGCGAGTAGGCATTCGAGACCCCGCCCGTATGTACACATACGTGGCCGTATTTTCTTTCTTGCACCCTGTCCGCCTCTACTACGACACATGTGCGCCTCTACATCGACCAGTATATATGTACGTACAAGTTCGTGACCAGAATGACAACGCTACGTACGCTTCGACCAGGTGGGTCCTGACTGTCAGACACTTCCTTGCGTGCGAAGATGTAGCTGGTGGGTCCCAACAGTCAGGGGGGTGAAATACGGTGGCCCGTCCGGTGGGTCCCGCTGTCAGGTGGAGGAATAATTATTTTGCACGTAATAAGGAGGCACTTCCTTGTTGCGGCCGTGGACCCAGCTGTCAGCCTCTCCACGTACAGTCCACGTCCGATGGAAGCCGTTCCTTGACCATGTTGACCACGCCGCGCCGAGAGCACCAGGGCGGTGGACGACGACAAGGCCTAGGAAGGGGACGACGTGGAGCCGGGGAAGACACGGCAGTGGATGCCCACGCGTTGAGGAGTATGAGGATTCACTGGTTCGCTGCGGTGTGAGGCTGCCGTTGCCACAGAATAACAGGGGGTGTGGGTGAGTCGATGGATGGTCTGGCAGCGGTGGGAGTAGTAGGGGGCAGTGAGGCCTCCGCCGCATCGCAGCCGGCCACGGGAGGCAGTAGCACAAGGCACGACCGGCGCTGGTTTTGGCGGCTGGAGCAAGAAGACCAGAGGTTGAAGAAGCACTACGCCCATTGGATGGACATCGTACGGTCACTTGAGCTAGAATCGTGCATATTGACTAAGTTGACAAAGCCCTCCGTCCCCGTCAACATCGTACGGCCTCTCCACGTAAAGTCCACTTCAGATGCATGTCAGTCGTTGACCACGTTGACCAGGCCGCGTCGAGAGCACCAGGGCGGTGGACGACATCGAGGCTTAGGAAGGGGACGACACGGAGGCAGGGAAGACTCGGCAGTTGTTTCCCACGCGGAGGGGAGTACGACTGTACGAGGGTTTACTGGTTCGTCTGTCGTCGCTGGAGAATAACAGCAGGTGTGGGTGAGTAGAGGGATGGCTAGGCCAGCGATGGGAGCACGATCGGGCGGTGAGGCCTGCGCGGAAGCACAACCGCCCGCGAGGAGGAGGGAGCAGGCAGTCCCGCCGGCGCTTGTTTGAGCGGCTAGAGCAGGAAGAGCAGAGATTGAAGAAGCACGACGGCCGTTGGATGGACATCCAATCGTCAATGCTTGTGCGTCAACCTTTTTTTAGGAAAGCCTCAAATCTGTGGAAAACAACATACAACCCATCTGCCATTATTTCTAATAATTTACAGCCCATTTGCTAACTCTTAAGGTTTTTTTGGAGCCCATATTCTTTTTGTTAGCATTACAGCCCATTTTGTGGCAACGGTTAAAAAATTATACGAAATTTTGCATATTTCGGTGCGGTCCGAACTGTTTCTAATCCCGAAATTTTGACTCACGTTCAAACTGATTTTAAAAATAATTATATATCAATATAAAATCCAACAAATTCTCCATGCATAGAAATTAATGTAATTTAAAATCTTGAAATGAAAAATAGATATTTGAAACTAATTACCGGTTTGATGTGTTTTAAAAATGTAAAACCCATTTCTCATTACTGATGGGCCATTTTCTTGGCCAGCCGAATGAAAGCACTCCTCGTCTTGAAAGATTTGCAGCCCAACAGGCCTCACAAAGTGACTTACTTGGCAAATCACAAAAAAACTGGGCTATGTCGTGGACCCACCTGTCAGCCTCTCCACGTACAGTACTCTTTCGATGGAAGTCGTTCCTTGACCACGTTGACCACGCCACGCGGAGAGCACCATGGCGGTGGACGACGGTGAGGCCTAGGAAGGGGACAACGCGGCAGTGGAAGCCCGCGTGGAGAGGACTACGAGGGTTCACTGGTTCGGCTGCGGTGTGAGGCTGCCATCGCCGCAGGGCCTGGCCAGCGGTGGGAATAGTAGGGGGCGGTGAGGTCTCTGCGGCAGCACAACCGGCCATGGGAGGCAGGAGCATGCGGCACGACCGGCGCTGCTTTGGGCGGCTAGAGCAAGAAGACCAGAGGTTGAAGAAGCACTACGGCCGTTGGATGGACATCGTACGGTTACTAGAGCTAGAATCGTTCATATTGACTAAGTTGACAAAGCCCTTCATCCCCGTCAACTTAGTAGGCCCACAAGTCAGCCTCCCAGCAAGGTGGGTCCCAGCTAGCCGGGGGAGTATTCATTTTTTTGTGCGTAATAAGGAGGCAGTTCTGGTGGGTTCGAGCTGACAGCGGGGGGAATGTTTTTTCGCAAAATACTGTGTCCCGTCCCATGGGTCCCTGCAGTCAGGGGGAAACATTTTTTTTGCAAAATATTGGTGGTCCGTCCGGTGGGTCCCCGCTGTCAAGTGGAGGAATAATTATTTTCCGCGTAATAAGGAGGCACTTCCTTGCGGCTGCTGCGGACCCAGCTGTCAGCCTCTCCATGTACAGTACTCTTCCGATGGAAGTCGGTCGTTGACCACATTGACCATGCCATGTCGAGAGCACCACGGCGGTGGACGACAGCGAGGCCTAGGAAGGGGACGACACGGAGCTGTGCAAGACGTGGCAGTGGATGCCCACGCGGAGAGGAGTACGAGCGTTCACTGGTTCGGCTGCGGTGTGAGGCTCCCGTCACCGCAGAATAACAGGGGGTGTGGGTGAGTGGATGGATGTCCTGGCTAGTGGTGGGTGTAGTATGGGGGCGGTGAGGCCTCCACGGTAGCACAGCCGGCCACGGGAGGCAGGAGCAGGCGACACGACCGGCGCTGCTTTGGGCGGCTGGAGCAAGAAGACCATAGGTTGAAGAAGCACTATGGCCGTTGGATGGACATCATACGGTCACTAGAGTATTGACTAAGTTGACAAAACTCTCCGTCCCTGTCAACTTAGTAGACCCACAAGTCAACCCAACAATATGGTGGGTCCCAGCTAGCAGGGGGTATTCATTTTTTTGGGCGTAATAAGGAGGCACTTCCTTGCGTGCGAAGATATAGGTGGTGGGTCCGACCTGTCAGCGGGGGGAACGTATTTTTCGCGAAATACAGAGGCCCTTCCTGTGGGTCCTAGCTGTCAGGTGGAGGAATCATTATTTTGCACGTAATAAGGATGCATTTCCTTGCGTGCAGCCGTGGACCCAGCTATCGGCCTCTCCATGTACAGTCCACTTCTGATGGATGTCGTTCATTGACCATGTTGACCAGGCCGCGCCGAGAGCACCAGGGCGGTGGACGACGGCGAGGCCTAGGAAGGGAATGACATGGAGCCAGGGAATACTCGGCAGTTGTTTCCCACACGTAGGAGTACGAGGGTTTACTGGTTCGTCTGCCGTCGCCGGAGAATAACAACATGTGTGGGTGACTAGAGGGATGGCTAGGCCAGCAATGGGAGTATGGTGGGGCGGTGAGGCCTGCGTGGCAGCATAGCCGGCCGCGTGATGAGGGAGCAGGCAGTCCCGCCAGCGCTTGTTTGAGCAGCTTGAGCATGAAGAGCAGAGATTGAAGAAGGACGACAGTCGTTGGATGGACATCCAACAGTCACTGCTCTTGTGTGTTGACTAAGTTGACAGGGCGTTGCGTGTGTGTCAACCTTTTTTATGAAAGCATATGCGTCAACCTGTAGTAGGCGCACAAGTCAGCCTCAAATCTGTGGAAAACAGCATACAGCCCATCTGCCATTATTTCTAATAATGTACAACCCATTTGCTAATTCTTAAGAATTTTTTTGGGGCCCATCTTCTTTTTGTTAGCATCACACCCCATATTATGGCCACGGTTAAAAAGTATACGAAATTTTGCATATTTCGGTGCGGCCAACTGTTTTTAATCCAGAAATATCGATTCACATTCAAACTATTTTGAAAAATAATTTATATAAATAAAAAAATCCAAATAATTGTCCACGCATAAAAATCAATGGAATTTAAGATCTTGTAATGAAAAAAATTGAAACTAATTCCCAGTTTGATGTGTTTTAAAAATTTACAACCCATTTCTGGGGAAACCAAATGAAACTCTCCTCGTCTTGAAAGATTTGCAGCCCAGCAGGGCCGATAAAGCAAGTAGGCCTTATTTGGGTATTTCTTAAAAAAATACAACTGGGCTAGCCATTTTCAGCAAGAAAAAAACACAACTGGGCTCATGATGTGGTAAACATAAATAAAACCCTGGCTAGACGAGCCACAACCCCCGCACAGCCCCGGTGTTACCCTGATCCGTTGCTAAAACTAGTATAAATAACAACTGCTTGTTCCTCAAAAAAAATTGTGCGACTTGCTGGGTCCCTGGTGTCAGCCGCTCGTAGTGTAATTCTCTCGTTTATTGACTACGTTGACAATGGCGTGAGCCCCAGATGTCCAACCATTAGGAGGAACCATATTTTTGGGCTTGTACTATAGAGGCACTTGCTTGCGTACTGCCATGACGCTGGTGGGTCCCTACTATCATCCTCTCCACGTACAATCATCTCCTTGTTCCTCTCGGTTGTTGACGACGTTGACAACGCAAGAGGGCGGCGCACCGCGCACGGCGAGCGTACCAAGGCCGCAAGGCGGAGGACGACGGAGAGGCCTCGGCCGAAACGAACAGGAGCCGTTGAAGATGCGCCGGTCCAGTCGCATGTGGAGGGGAGTACGAGGGTTGACTGGTTCGGGCGCGAGTGCGTGTTGGGGCTGACGTCGCCGAAGAATAACAGGACGTGTGGGGGAATAGAGGGAGGGACTGGCCAACGTTGGAGGGTACGTACCGTAGGGCGGCGGAGGCGCAGCCAGCCATGGGAGGTGGGAGCAGGCGGAGCCGATGGGGTGGTTTGGTTTGGGCGATTGGAGGAAGAAGAAGACAAGAGATAGAAGCCCTGTTCAAGAATTCATCCGATTAACCAGTTAACTTGCCGATTAATCCCTACTCATAGGGTCCCCAAGTAGCCGATTACCCGATAAATCATCCGATTAATTGATTAAATGGCCGATTAACTTGCCGATTAGCCTATTAATCCCCTACTCACCAGCCCACTGAGCAGCTACCAGTTAACGATTTCCTCAACAATGGATAGAAGATACACGACATATGTTGGATGTCAATCCAACGGCTGGTAGGCAGAATCGTTTGTTGACTGGCTAGTAAGTCGACACCACCTTGGAGAGGCTATTTCCTCACGGGTCCCAAATGCCAGAATCCAAATCTGTCATGGTCATGCAGCCTTTCCTATGAAAATTTACAGCCCATTTGATGTGCTAGTTCGAAATAAGTTTGTGGGTGCTGGTGGGGGCTTATCACTTGGCTTCTGTAATGCACATTGAGCTCAAGCAGCCGGCGAGAGTGATGTTATTTCCCTTGGTTTGGATTTGTTACAATATTTGACTCTAAATTAAACGAATGGCAAGCCATTTGCCTTGTTTCAAATAAAATATGACAGTCACAGCCGAGTTGAAAAGGGCAGGAACATCTAACTCCAGCTTACAAACTGTACAAAAGCACGAGGGTTAATTGTTCATCAGGTTTACAAAAAAAACCAAATTGAAAAGGGCAACAACATCTAACTCCAGCACTGTTTTCGGCAGTCACAGTCAAATGGATCGGTCAGGTCCATAGAATGAACATCCTGGGTCGTAAAATTTACTGGATTATGACCACAATATGTTGTAAATAGAAGCCCGACACGTTCAGAAGCTCTTTTGCCAACCTGAAACTCCTTTTTTTGCTCTTCAACATACCCATCCGTCAAAACCATGCTACTGATAAACTTAAGCCTGATGGACAATAGTAACCTCACATTCAGCAGGAAGAATGTGATAAATCTTGTGTTTGCACGGTTGGCTACATATCCTTCTAGCGTTATTGTCTTCAATCGAATCTCATGAGAAGTGAGAAAATCCCGATGCTTACGAATCCACCGATTGGTTATAACTTTCTTACCCCGTCCTGTTGCCTAAATAGACATGAAGAATGAAAACAGTTAAGGTCTAAAAGAAGAGTGTCGAAAGAGCAACAACTGAACGGTTAATTCTAGTACACTATATGCGGGCTTCCAATGTGCGTGAAATTATCACCTTTATATACAACTTCTCCAGACATGGAAAGCATTGCAGCAAGCCAATAATCTTTTTCAGATCAAAACTATTCATTTGGATATATAAGATCTTGACAAAATCCAGCACCATTGATAGGCCATCCATGGAGAAACTCTTCATTGAGCATAGAACATAATATTAGTACAAAATATGTACTCCAAGATGATATATAAATTATGCGCAGAAATTTAAAATGCAGCTTATGGTTACAAGTGTAGATGATAATATAAAGTACCTGAAGAACTGTGGAGCCAAACACCATATTGAAATGAGCACAGAGATCATGTATTACACCCAAGGTCTCCAGTTTAGGCGCAGAGAGGACGGTTATTTGCAGCGGTGAATAACTAGAATCAAGGATCAACCTTTGAAGTGAAGGGCATCTTGGATGATGAGCTGCCTTCCGTCAAAAGAAATTCCAATTCTTGCAAGGTTAGGCGACTTTATTTGGAGACAACCGATTCTAACTGTGAAAACAAGCACCAAGCACTCCAGCGCAGGGAAACTGGAGTGGATGATGCTGTGCAATGAGGCCTCCGATATACGAACCCGCACAAGTGAAAGTTTCTTGAGAAATGGGAGTCGAAGGTTTAGTACCAGATTGTCTGGTAGGTAGCACTGCGCAAAGGTGGCGATGTGGAGAGAGGACGAAAACCCCGAGATGGACATCGGTGCTGAGGGCACAAGTTCATGGCATTCGGTATGTGGTATGTGATTTCTAGGGGAATAGTAGAACTCAAGCAGCTGTAGTTCTGTGAATTCAGGGGATTCCAGCCAGGCGTCCACCGTGCAGGGTATGGTATGCTTGCTCAGGTAGCATGATGGGATGTAGAGGCTTTGAACGGAGCCCTAGTGGGAGGAGATGATGGCTCTGGGGATTTCAAAATCATTGAAGAGAGATAGCTGACGACAGTCGAGATTAAGGGGAACGACGTGCCATAGAGGGCACCACCGAATTGAGAGGACTTGGGTGCGGCAACAATCCTTGGTGGGGAGAAGCGAGATGATCTCCCCAAGGATGGCATCCGGGAGATCGCTGATGCGGTCCACCCGAGATTCTACGGGTTCCTGGGATCCGGTGGGGGCGGGGTCGCCGCTTCTCCCCATGCTGCCGGGTGCGGGATCTACAACAGGCGTCGCCGCTGGCGGGAGCCTCATCTTCTTGGCGCTGGGGTCAGCCGACTCCATTTTCCTCGAGGGCATCGCGTTGCGCTCACGTATTTGAGCAGAGTAACGAATGACGAGCCTAGTTGTAGTGTGAGCAAAGAAGAAGGGGAGCTGCGGGTTTTCTGTAGGAGTGAGGAAGAAGGGGAGTTGGGGTTTTCTGTAGGAGTGAGGTGAGGAATTTGGGGGTACGAGTGGAGCGAGCTGACGTGAGGTGGGTGGGAGCGAGGAGGAAGAAGAGCACCCAGGTTTGAATTGATTTTACTATTTACTAGTGTGGATGAGCTGTTTTGTCTTGGGACCCGAGAAACAATTACTACTAGTACAATGGAGACACACTATAGCTACCCAGAAAAACAATTACTACTAGTACAGTTCACTGACATGCGGGCCATGCAGCGCGCGGGCCCAAATGCCATCCACCAAATTAGAAGGCAGTATGCAGGCGGAGAGTCACCCCGGTCGTAGCAAGGCAGTAACGAGCCGTCGTATCACAAAACCCCACCTCCCCGCAGTCTAAGTTTGACGGACGAAGCAAGCATCATTTCACTCTTCACTGAATCCCCTTCTCCCTCACCGTCTTCAAGAAAGGCAACACTTGCATCTGCAACTGTTCTTCTCTCCGAACGAAGGGAAGGTAAGCGGATCCGTGATGTTGGTATATTTTTGTTCATAGGAAAAAAAGAACTTTTGCAAAGCAGTAACCGATCCTCACTCTCTTTTCTTTCTCATTGTCATTGCGATTGTGTTTTCCTTTCAGTGGACTCCTAGTATTCGTCAATTTCATGATGGACCAAGGTGAGCCAGGCAAAGATCTGCCGATATTGGAGCAGGCGCGGGAGGCTGGTCCCCACGAGATAGAGAGCTCCAAGAAGATGGAGGCAACCACCGAGGCGACCCCAGATACTGAGATGGTCAACGCCTCGTTTGAGGTTACAACCCCCGTGGCACTGCAGGAGCAGTTTTCCATCTTCGAGGATGTGTCCCCCCCCCCCCCCGCTGAGCTACCCAAGATGATTTCCTTCTTTGCCGATCTCGATTGTGGTTTTTCATCTAAGTATGTGGTGATTTTTTTAGAAAAGGAAGTATGTGGTGATTAATAATGCAAAATTTTATTAGCTTCGATGCCATGGTATACGTAGTGGTTTAAATAACTTGTGTTTCTTATACTGAAAAGTAATTCAGAATTTGTTTCTGTTTCAATTAGAGCCCCGATGCAGACAAGGATTGTGTGGTTGTACATGTCACTCGCAATGACGTGGACGACCTGAATATACGCACTGGGAAAACAAAGTTCTTAGGCTGTTGGATCCTGGAAGCCATTTGCGGTTATTACCAATGAAGAGTTGTATTCCAGCCTCACTGTTGTCAGGCGTGTTGTCCAGGGTGTACTGAAGCACAAGAAGTTCAAAGCTACTCCTTCGTTTGTGAGGAATACTGTTCTTGTCAAGCTTACACAGGAAGATGACGTGGCATGCCTCCACAAACAAGTTATCAGTGGCAAGGCCACAAGGTTGTTTTCATGAAGGTTCATCGGATTGAGCTGCTGCGGGACGTCCTCGATGATGTTCATGGCAAGGTCCGTCTTGTGTCCAGCCCAAATTAGATCGAGGCATGAAATAGTTGCCCCAGCTAGTGTTTAATAGTAGTTTGGATTGTGTCTAATTATCCGAACCTTGCCTGTTATCAACCCCTCTGGGGCTAGTACTCTGTTTGAATCCGTCTATGGGAACTACTGCTACTTTTGTGTGCGCGTGAATCATGTGAGAAACATCATAATTGTTGCCGAAACAGATGCGTCCTCACTAGTTTTTTCATGAATATGGCATGGTAAGACATAAGTTGTCACGGTTTATCATACGAGCAGTGTGTGTTTTGATGAAATAGAGCACTCGTTTGAGAACCGTGCGCCGACGTATACATAAGTACTTGTAAACACTGTTGGTGCTACCCCACTTGTAAGCAGTTGTGCAAAACACGGCACATTGGCTTAGCTCGCTTCAACACTAGGCTATCGACTAGCTAACAATCAACAATCTGCTGTCTGACATATAAGCAACTATGTACCTTGTTACAGTGCTTCATGCAGTTAATTGAGGCCACAATGTAATAAATTCCAAATGTTCACACGCTAGTCCAGCGCTCATGTGGAACACTCACATTAAACTCCTCTTCATAAAAAACTTGAAAAACATAAGTTAAGCAATTTTATACATCTCAATGATTCATAGAACATAACAAACATATACTAGTTCACAGAAAAAGACAAAGTTGTGAGAAGGTTTACAAATCAGGAAAAAACAAGCAAGGCTTTTCTCTGAGCAAAGGGCCTCCCGGCAGGCTTAAATTTCCTTGAGTTCACTCTAGTTTTTTCTTGTTGCCACCATTCAGGGTTAGGTTCTCTCATTCTAGAATAACCAATTATAATTGTGGTATCAGCTGGAATGCTGAACTGAACCATGCAGTGTACTGACTAGCTGAAATGCTTGTGCATTCCACTAAATTTAAGCACCGCTATTTGCAGAAATAAGATGACCACAATGCCTCTTGTCCATGCACCTGTCCAAAAAACCGCCGTGCAGCCGTGCGAGCTAGTCCTTGGTCCATGGATGAACTGGTAGAAAGTGCATTCCGGACTAGGATGGAGTTGTTTTCGCTCGTCCCTGCACTGCAATCAGGAAGTAAAACGTATGAATCAGCTTCTTTTAGATTGCGTTGGTCATTCTACCTTAGTTACTACCAATGTAGGGTTACCTTGAAGACGGGAGGTTAGACGACGGCAGCGAGGAATAGCCATCTCATTTTGCGCAGTTGTACTAAAACTGAGGTGTGTGTTTTTGGTTGCGTGGATAGAAATGATACGGAGACAGACATCCCGAAATGATATGGAGACAGTCATCCCTGTTTGCGCAAATAAGATATACGGTTATTTAAACAATGACAAATATTACTACTACCCCCCATTTCCTCTTAGAACCAAGTCCTAGATTCATGCTACAGCTTTCCCACTTTCTTCCTTGTTTGAACCAATGCTTTGAGTCGACTGTATGAAATAGCTTTACTTCTAATCTACTACTACTATAATGCGGCAGTTTTGAAATTGGATTTACCACTCCATCTTCGGTTCTCCCGCCCAAACAAGCATTGGCTCAAAATCCACCGTTCATTTCCCCTCTCATGCATATCACCGCCATCCATCAAACAAAGGATGACATGATCTGACTGCTAAGAGCTGCCGGATTCGCTCCCGCTCCTTGTGCACATGGCCGACTATGCTCTCCAAGTAAACAAATAAAGAAGTCCCTATTGAATCTGGATTGCACCTACTGAAGGTGAGAAATGTCTAGAAAATACTGCCACCTCCTCACATGCAAGTACGACAAGTTGGAAAATAGCTAGCACATTTTGGTTCCCCGTTGTCACCTGGGAAATAAACACTCTACTACTAACTTATTTTTTAAAAGTACTGTAAAAATGGATTTTTTAGATGCCGCTATACTGCAAAGTTTACACTGTTCACATAACATAACATTGCATGGCTGATGCTAGCTAAAGTTTTATTCTGCTTCATCAAGAAATGTAATATTTTTATTATTCGCAGAAAAAGTGTAATATTTTATTTCAGTCATACATAAGGTATACCTCAAGCTAATACAGGACATGAGTGTCTGTCAGACCTAAATGACTTATTTAGTTGCACAAAATAGTCCATAAACATGCATGTAAACCGTCAAACAACTCTGGAACTATACATCAGTGGAACCCAGGAAACAACATATAATAAAACTACAACTTTTATCTTGTAATCAAATTCTTACTTGGAACTCAGTTTGATTTGTGCAAGTGATTTTCTTCTTATTTCAGAATAGTCCTTAGATCATGCAAACAAACACACTATGATATCTACTCAAGATACGAGTACCCATTTATCTCTCTAAAAAGAAGGTATATGAGTATCTATCATACAGAACATACGTGCAAAGCACGTGCCTTAGTAGAAGTCTAGGTGGCTTTGGAACAGCGGACGAAAGTAGAAAAGGATCCAGACGAAGGGAGCTGGGGCAGTAGAGCAAGGCAGCTTTTGAAGAAATATATACCCGAGGGTCGTCGGCATGTCGGAAAGACGGCGTCGGGAGGCTGCATCTTGGCCACAATACCATAGGGAGGAAGAAGGGGTCGGAGGCCCTCCCGAGCTGGCGCTCTCTCGGAGAGAACGACACGGCCGCCGATCGGGATGCGCGGGCAGCCGTTGGTCTCCTCCCTCTCCGCTGACGATAGCGTGAATGATGTACCTACTCCCCTGCCCCGGTCGAGGTTGTCCGGCCGGATTTGTGACCAGTCGTGAGCTAAGAGAGAGTGTGGCCACCTATGTGTTGCTTAGATCTGGAGAGCATGAGAGAGTGAACGAGAGGAACCCTAGTAAAGCAAGCGCTAAGGCTCCTACTTTTATATATAGTGGAGTGATTTTGTTGTACCAGCTTCAAAAAATGCGCTCCTACGTGTACCCGCGAGTGGGTGTGAGAGAACTAGTGCATGCGTGCACCGCTTCTCTTCGTGAGAGTACAATATACTATGCCCAAAGAACGTTCGCCGCAAGAGTAATAGTACAAGTGTGTGACGTGTGAGCTAAAATAAAATGTGCGCGCCGTCTTTTGTTTTTTAGAAGTTCTGAGGGTAGGGTGTGAAGAGCACATATGTGCGTGACGTCTACCTGCAGATAGACGGTGGGTGCGACGTGCGAGTCTGCGAGAGGACTCGGGAGAGTCGTGACTCGTGAGGGTGCGTGTGCGTGAGAGAGAGGGGGGCACGTATCAATGCAATGCATGTGTCCGTAAATCATTATCCGACAAACGTTCGCCACAAGCCTTTTCCTGACGAACGCCGTAAGGACCGTTAGATCGGCATCCGACAGTGTCAGTTTTGCCATGTCATTTAACAGAACAGCCACTCCTCCTACACACAAATCTTCCACGTGAGTGTTAGCAACTGCCGTATGCTCCCTCCGTTCCGAAATGCAGTGCATATAGCTTTATTGAAAATTCGAACCTCGCAAACTTTTACCGAGTTTTCGTGTACCAAATTGCACATGTAGAATACCATGTATATATCATTTCATTCATCTTCGAGAGGTAACTATAAAGTTGGGTGAGGAGTCTACAAAGAAAGACCATCGTATCACCCGCAACAATTTCAAGCATCCTTTAGTGTCGAGGAATATCATAGGAACTCTATATGATATGATTTTTATAGGATTTTTTCCTTTAGAGCCAATTGGTTCATAGGAATAGATTCATATACTCCACATTTCAAAGGAAATAAACATGATATCATTTCTATAGCTTTAGAGCCACTTGGTTCATATGAATGGATTCCTATACTCCCTTAATTTCAAAGGAAAATAAACATTAGCGTATATTCAATAGAAAAGTTCCTATGATATGAACCAAATTACATCTCTTTTCTAATCCCTCCTCATAGGAATTGAGAAACATGTCATCTCTATATTCAATAGAAAAGTTCCTATGATGTGAACCAAATGACATCTCTTTTCCAATCCCTACTCATAGGAATTGAGATGCTCCATGTCATCTCTTTCCCTACAACTTCCATGTATACATCTTCTATTCCTAAATAGATAGTACAACCCACTAGTAGCTTTTTTCCAAAACATGCAACTATGGCACAAGAACTATATAGTGTGCCAATAACTTTGAAAGATGGTCGCTGGATGAAGCTAACCCGACAGTGCAGAGATAGGCAAATCCGAGCACTACTGGCCGTTGGATATCATCAACATTCCACCAGATCTGCCACATGTACAATTTAGAAGACTCCATGGTTGAACTTAAGCATAATGCACAAACCTCAAAACACAAGCACTTCTCCTTTGTTCTAGAATCTTCTGTATCATAATTGATTATTTTTTCTAAATGAATTGCCATTATTTGTTTTTTACTTTATGATTTACTCCCTCCGTTCCAAAATAGATGACCCAACTTTGCACTAACTTTGTACAAAGTTAGTGCAAAGTTGGGTCATCTATTTTGGAACGGAGGGAGTACAATGCACAACCCCATGAATCTTAACATTTTTATAAAACTTATTGATTTTGAATGAGATGAACTATAAGAACTAAACGAACATCTACATCATGCATATATGACTCAAAGCTTTACATCCTATAGTGTGTATTTATTCATAATTTGGTTTTGAAATCTCATGCGTTCAATACATGTGTACCTTACTAGTTTTGAGTAGAGTAGCAAATTTCACGCGGCCCCGGGTATATCAAAATGCAGGGCCCATGCATCATTGCCTTTCGGTCGAACCTACGTCCACAATTTTTTGTACGTACTATATCTCCACTGGTCCCCGAACCCAAAATGCTGCCTCGTTCCCGTAAAACCAAGCGGCCCACACATATTTAAGGCGTCGGCTCGAACCCGTTTACTATGACGTGGCCCCGCACGCTGTAGTACTCCTACAAACCCTACCGCCGCACTCATCATCGGTTTTCTTCAAGAGGACGAGGGAGAAGCCGATTTGTAGTGGAGGCGCTTTCAAAAAAGGATCTGTAGTGGAGACCCCTACCCTAGGGTGCCCTAGGTAGCTGTCGCACGCATCATTGTTTTCTCTTTTCTTTATGCTCTTGCGCCCTAGAGTGAAATGATGGTTGCTTCGTCCGTCCAGCTTAATGCGGGAAAGGTGGGGCTTTGTGATTTGACCCCTCATCGCTCATTTTCTACTACTGCAGCGCTACGACCGGGGTGCCTCCAATTCCAACCGCTGCTCCGAACTGTAATTTGGTGCATCGCACGTGGAACAAGACGGTGGATGAGCCACATGTCGGCCAAAGGGGTCCTGTTAAGTGTGTCGCCATTTCGTGTGCGGACTGACCCTGCTTGAGTTGCTACGCCAACACGACAGGAGCAGCCTACCACTTGGTTTTGCTCCTTGGTGAATCCCGACTATATTGATCTAAAAAGATACGTGCTGAACTACCCTCTCCATCTCGTTTTTAGGCGTCTCGGTTTATAGGGCCTGCACGTAGTTCTAGGTCATCCATTTGACTAACTAAATAAGAGTTACTATGCCATAAAAAGTATATCATTGGATTCTTAAGCGGATGTAGTTGTATTTAAAAGTCGAGGGCGGGGCTTTTCCTGCGCGGTAGGCGGCGGGGCAGTTCCGCCTAGTCGATTCAACAGAGACACGAGAAGACGAGGGAGTAGGCTGCTGCAAACGTAGGGCTGTGTGATTTGACAGCGAGTTACTGCTGGACAGGTGGGGCCCCATGATTTGACTTGCCATTATCATTTTAACTGCGGCGCTACGACCGGCATGAGTCTCCCAGATTCCTGACCACCTCCATACAGGTGCCTCTCCCAATGCTCCACCATGTAGTAGAGGCTGGCTCTTGCATGAGAGCCCACTTCTCCACTTTTTCCTTGCCTCTCTTTCCTCCACATATGCAAAAATGCCATGTAAAGCGCACTATTGTACTTACTTTTACTTGCTCCTACAGGTGCTTAAGCTTGCCACATAGGCATAAAGTCTGATGTGGCAAGTTAATCAAGAAGAGAGAGACTAGTTTGGTGACCCAAGGAAGAAACGGTGCTAAGCGCGTGTACCTAGGTGAAAAGACAATTTTGAGTCTATAGCTAATTAAATGAAGCAAACTTAGCAACACCATTTCATTGGAAGAGGTCACTCCTTGGCAAATGCAATAAATACACGCGCTTAGCACCATTTCTTCCTTGAGTACGAAGAAAGAGATAGAGAGGAGTAAAAAAATACACTTATAGCCAACCTTGTTGTAGTATGAGTGACTAAGTGATGACTATGTATGACATGCCAACATCAGATAGCCTAACGCACCGTGTTAAATCTCCAAGGGCGCGACCGCGCGAGCGACGCGACGGTCGTGGTAGGCGCGACCATGATACGGGCTGCTGGCAGCCCTTGGATCTGAGATCAAACGGTCGCATGCTAAGTTGCTGAAAATTTGCAGAATAACCCTCCAGGATAGGATATTCACCCATAGGTCTAGAATCACGCCATGCAACCGTTCGATCTCAGATCCAAGGGCTCTCGGAAGCCCGTATCATGGGAGAATGGAAAGCCACTACCCTGCCGTTCGCACGCTGGCAGTTCGCTCCTACTCGTCCCCGCACGTCCTTCAATACTACGGCGGTTCGCTCCTAGTCGTCCCGTCCATTCACATTACGGCAGTTCCACTAATCCTAACCCTCCTCCCAAATCCATGGCGTCCCAAATCTCCATGATCGGCGGTGAGTACAAGGTTAGAACCATCACCGGCGATGAGTTCGACGTCATCTACACCCGTTCTTCCGCGACGGTGAAAGGATGCCTTTCTCGCTTCAGCCGCATGTTCGAAAACTCAGATGATGAGTGGGTCGCTGGGCTAGATGTTGAGTACACCACAGTCCTGGGACGAGAGAAGGATCTAAAGGACGAAGAGAGGAAGAAGCCCGCCGTGATCCAGGTTTGCGTACATAACGTTTGCTTGGTCTACCACATATGCCATGCCGACGTTGAGTGCCAGGATTTTAAGAACTTCCTCAAGGACAAAACAGTGAAATTCGTTACTGTAGACTTTGGTAACGACAAAGAAGTCCTGCGTCGGATAGGCCTCGTTGTAGGCAACACCTTCGACCTCCAGAAGAATCGGCTGGTGTCCTCTCGTCAGCCTTCAATGCTGACCCTGGCAGGAGCCATGGTTCATCCTTCGTACGGTAAACTGGAGAAACCTCATTACACGTTTCATCGTCATGCATGGCAGCGGAATGTACTAGATATAGACCACATCCACTACGCTGCAATGGATGGCTACCTTTGCTTCAATATCTACAAGGGTTGGATGAAGAGCAACAGCCAAGTGTGCGGTTCAAGCAAAGAAGTATCGGCCAAGAGGAAGAGGGACAAGGACGAAGTCGAGGACGTGGACGAGGACTCCGAGTAAGGTGGCAGTGTCGTTGCTCATGGTGGTTCTAATGCAGTGTCTACCGGAATAGTTGCAAAGTTTAATTTCAGGTGTGCTTAATTTAATTTGAGGGGTGTGTTGTGCTGAGCCCCCAGCAGAACTATGTTATGTTTCTTCTCGTTACTTTAACTCTTCAGTACGTACATACTAGTATTTCTTACATTTCATCTTTTAGTTGGTATAGTACTACCACTCGTTTCTTCACATTATATACGTACAATATATATGGCCAACATCATATAGCCAGCAGTTTAGTTGTCAAAGAATTTCAGGGTGCTTAGTTTTGTCAAAGAATTCCAGGATGCTTAGAGGGTGCTTGGATCCAAGGGACTTATTTTAGTCTGACTAAAAATAGTCTCTTTAAGAGGCTAAAGTTCCAAGCACCCCTGACTAAAGAGGGGCTAAAACTAGTCTTGAGACTAAAATTTTTTAGTCAGGGGTACCCCTACTAAAATGTGGATTAGTCCTCTCTCTACTCATTTAACTCCTCTCCTTTAACACAGGCGAGTTCTGGATTGGAGGGTTTGGAGGATAATAAATGCTCATTAACTTGATTTTAGCCTTTTTAGTATTTGGATCCAAGCATGGGTGAGGCTAGCATGTTTTAGTCCCACTACTTTTAGTCATGGGACTAAAACGTATCCAAGCACCCTCTTAGTTTTATTTGAGGGGTGGGTTGTGCTGGACACCATTATTGTGACTAGCCTTTTTAATAGTACTATATGCATAATTTGGCGACGAGCGCTCTCTATATGTACCACCTTTTTTTAATTTCAATTTTGCTCCATGGCGCAATCCATCGATAGTACTACTGTACAAAAGTATACATTTTTTAAAAGGCTAGAGTACTGTTCATCACATATATAGCCAGTTAAATTCTCAACCTAGAACGACGTGCATGCCATGTAGTAAACCGATACGGAGGAAGTATAGTAAAAATGAGGTGATTTTACCGAGCGATCGGCGGGGGAGCATGGCCTGTCATGCGGTCCCACGTGTCATGATGTACCAAGGCGATGCGCGTGTCCCTCTTGAGGCAGAAGCAATACTAGTACGTGGTTTGAGATGATGGCGAACCGAAGTGTGAAATAATGGTTGCTTCGTCCGTCTGGGAAAGTGCGGCATTGTGATTTGACGTCTCATTGCTCATTACTACTACTGGGCCGGTACGAGTGGGGTGCGTCCCCCTGCTGTTCTGCACTGTTATTTGGTGCTTGACACGTCGACCCGGTTGCTATATGTCCCACATGTCGGCGACAGGAAGTACAGAATTCATGAAAGGGAGCGTCGACGGAGGAGTATACTACAGAATTCATGAAAGGGAGCGACTTAGTTTTGGAAAAATCTGTTTTTACGGAGTACGTACCCACTAGGGTTTATAGGGCTCATCTAAAAAACATTCGTTTTTCCGTTTGATAAGTCTCAATTCTACTATACTAGTAGTAGTACCATTACATGTTGGATTTCGAGGTGCGTTAGATCACCCGACGCAAGCAGTGTCAAGAGGAAACTAACCAATGCATGTACAAGTTCATGGAAATTTAGTGGTCATTCATGCATTCGTTCTAATTAATGCCTCGGTAAACATAACTTCTTGAGAAAAACGAGCGTACTAATTACTTGTGCAAAATACGAAATTAATTCGACCACTCACCGTCTACCTTGGTTGGAGAGATTTTGAAATTGAGCCATAAACTGGAAAGGAGGGAGTAGTAACTTTTGTCTCGATTACTATTTGTGGCCTTGTATAGATGCAAAATGTATTTTTTATAGTGGCCTTGTATAAGTAAATGGAGGGAGTACTAACCAAAGTACGTAGTAGGGACGAGGAGTAAACGGAGGGAGTAGTAAAATTTTCTCCTCGTGCTGCGAGCCACCGCGCGCGTGGGCGAGGGAGCGGGCGTAAGGCGTAGTAAGCAAGCTTCACCTCATCCTGCGAGCCACCGCGCCCGTGGGCGGGGGAGACGGCGTACTAAGCAAGCTTCTCCTCGTTCTGCGAGTTGACGGGACACATCAAAAGTACTCCAGTGTATAGAGCCTTGCCTCTAAGGTAGGCCCCACATGGTTTGCCTCTTTTTTTAATTTAACATAACGCGTCAAGTCGCAATTTGTTTGTTCACCCGTGGTAGACGATCCTCCCTCCACCAAGTGGACAACCAGTACACGTGCCAAATTACCACGTGGGCTGCCTTTTTCGTACAGAAATGAGCTCCACCGTGTACCCGCGCGGGTGTGGTTGGGAAAGAGACGGGAGTACGTGCGCCGTGCGTGCACCTCTTCTCTTCGTGCACGTCCCCCACCTACGTGGGTGTGTGTGAGAGAGATACAAACCTAGACATAATGCGCCGTCCATCCCCATGCCTCCGCCCAGTCCGACCACCAGTCACCACCACGCCCCACTCCTCCTCACCTTATCTCTCATCTTTCTCCCTCCATTTTTATATACAAGGGGCCACTATCAAAATTACAATTTGCAGATATACAAGGCCACTAACACTAATCGATGCAATATTAATGGTGTTTGCCTCGTGGTACTAGCAAAGGAGGACATTAATTATCCCTTGCATGCATGCGGGAGTTTGTAAAAAAATGCATCTTGATGTTCCGTGCAATGCACGGGCATCTTGCTAGTCCATGAAAACAACACATGGCAAAATTCCACGGCTTGGGGCGGCAACTGGCTCCGTCGGGCGAGGGGAGGGAGGTGGATCAGCGAGCTGCATAGCTCGTATCCGGCGGGCTACCCAGCCGGCTTGGATGCGGAATAACTACTCTTCGTAAGCCATTGTAAGAGTGGACAAAATGGTGGAGGAGATAGGGGAGCGGCCCGGTCATGAACGGACGTGTGTCCAGAGTGGGTTTCTCGGCTTCCACACGGGCGGGTTTCATGGAGGCGTTTGAATGCGGCACGGAGGCGTGTTCAGCCGGGCGTGCCGCGAGTGGCGCCCTCGACTCTGACCTAGGACACCGCGCCGTTCTTCCACTGACATGTGGGCTCTTTGGGTGCATGGCATGCATGTCAGTGACCCAACGCAGGCAGCGCACAGCAGAGGAACCTTTGGTGGGCCAGGGCGGTCAGAAGCGGGCATTTCATAAACCGATGATTGTTCATTGAGTGTGACGTCATCTTTTTCATGTAGATAAGCCTACTATGTTGATAGCCCGTTCGATACGTTGTGATTCATAAAGACCGCTGCAAACATCAATGTTCTGCTTATCACAGATAAGATTGATTAATACCCGTAACAATCCATGTCCTTAACAAAGGGTGCATGCACGTATAGGTTGAACGTGTGTCTTGCGTCGTGTGCTGTGTGCATGCAGGCGTGCGAGTGTTGCGTGCGTGCAAGGGTACGTTTCAGTGTTGCATGCATGGGTGCGTACGTGCGTGTGTTCGTGAGTGCATGTGTACGTGTCAGTGTTGCACGCCAGCATGCGTGCGTGTGTACGTGTCAGTGTTGCACGCCTACATGCGTGCGTGTCTTGCGTGCGTGCATGTGTACGTGCGGGGTGAGGCTACACGTCAGTCGACTGACTTTTTCATCTCTGGTCATTAGATTTTCCAGCCGTTGGATACGAAATCAAGGGCCTCCAGTTTATCATCAAACTCCACCCCCCTGAGCCGCCAGCCACCACCGGCCGAACCGCCAGCCCCCGCCGCCCCGGCCGCCCGCCCTCCCGAAACCACTCCCCACCGCCGGTCCGCCGCACCGGCCATCCCTCTAGCCCCCCCCCCCGCCGAGCTTTTTCTCCGGGGATCCCCACCCCACGCCCAATGAACGCCCCAACCGCCGGTGACTGCCAACCAGAGGTCTCACGACTTCGAATACCCACCGACCACTAATTTATTACCATTTTGTCCTTCATATACGCGCTGACGGGTGGGCCCTATGGTAATGTGCGCTGCTGAATGTGGACCGTTTGACTGGTCAATTGATCGTGTTATCAACAAATTACGGAGCTGTATGGTGAGCCAGTGACCGTATGATCACCCTAAAATGTACTCCTATTTTATTAACACAGTACAGACTCAAACTACCATTTCTTTCTTTCATATACGGGCTGACAGGTGGGCCCCACGGTTACGCGCCCCGATGGTGCAACACTAGTTGCGCCGCGTGGAACGTTTGACTGGTCAATTGATTGTGTCATCAACAAAATACGGAGTTGTACGGGTGAGCCAGTGACCGTATAATCATGATATGTATTTGTTTAACACGGTACAGACGCAAGGGCTCATATATACGCGCAAGCACTCACCGCTATAAGCGCACACACGCGAACCCTACCCCTATGAGCACCTTCGAGAGAGTGGGCCAGCATATATGATCTTGAGATTTTACGAAGTCACCATAGGTGCCTCGTAGTCGAGTGGAACGTCTCCTCCCACTGAACGTACGTCGCCGGAAAATACTGAAATTAACACAAGATAAATGCGAGCACCGGGACTTTAACCTTGGTGGGCTCGAGAAACCACTGTCCTCTAACCATCCAACCACATGTTGGTTAGCACGACAAAATGTATGTGGTGACCGTGATGAGCTTATTCTGAAGTCCAGTGACCATATCGTGCTTTCGCTTCAAATACAATGACCGTAAGTGTCGTCAACAAAATACGGAGCACGCATCAAATGCAAAGTCCGTCAGTGTCATCAACAAAATATGGAGACGTATCGTGAGCTAGATACCGTTGTACTATTGTATATGCTTATTTTCTTAGTGGCCGATTGCGTGTGTGGTGTGGTGGGCACATCATTTCTAGTTGTGGTGGGTCAACATGAAGACTCATGGGTCGGTTCCATCCTGCGCCACATATAGGTTGGACCGAGACGTGTTATACGAAGACCCATGTGGAGGACTCGGCGTACAACACGAAGCTACCAGAGTCGCGGAGGACTCTATCCCCACTGGTGATAAGCCGACTATATATGATTTGTAACCCTAGGCCCTTAGTATGTTATACAAGCTTGGGGGCTAGTTCGTCGATAGTATACACACACGCACAATGCCTGGTATTCACGTGTACTTTGTACACACCCCTATCACTAATATACAGTACCAGGAGTAGGCTCTTTCTTCAACTGCAATTGAATTCTAGCATGTGCATGTGTTTATTTCATATTATCGATCCATAGAGTGAGAGCGGTTTGAAATACAGGCAATGGATGCTTTTGCAATTCATATATAAACATTAATTAGTGCACTCCATGTTGTTAGTGTGAAGCACTTTATACATTTGTCACTTGCATGGATACATTCCAAATTGCTAGCTACGAAATAGAATACATGTCGAATTCAACATAAAGGGGGTTTCGAAGATTCGAATTCATAGGAAGTGCATTCATCTATTTGAACCCGAGATAATGGCATTTGTAAATCAGATGTAAAAGGGGGCATCAATCTTTGTTGTGAGTTTGAACATGCTATATATATTCATACGCATATCTAACTTTTTTTGCAACCAAGGAGATTATATCTGGAACCATGCATGAACTGAGGTAAGTTGCATATTTTTTAATATATACTCGTGTACAATGTATATTCAAATGTACCCCCTCCATTCCAAAATAATCGTAGCTTTAGGATTTTCAAGAGTAAAGATTTGTGAAGTTTGACAAATCCTGAAAGTTCAATTCAAGAGAACCGAAAACGTTAAGGCCTTCTTTGGTTCATAGGATAGGAATTTTATAGGAATAGGAAAATCATAGGAAGTGAGATGACATGCATGTCAATTCCTATAGAGAAAGAGATGTCATTTGGTGCATAGGATAGGATTTTTTCCATTGAGTCTAGGCTAATGTTTTTTCCCTCCAAAACGTGAAGGATTGATTCCTATCCTACATAGGAATAGGAATCCATTCCTACAAACCAAAGGGCTTCAAAGGAATTTTTCCTTTGCAAATCCTATCCTATAGAATTCCTACAAAATCCTACAAACCAAAGGAGGCCTAGTGCTTCTGCTCCCAAATATTGAACGAAGCACCAAATAGGCCTCTGGTCACCCGAAACCGCACGAGACTAACGTTTTGGTGGTAGGAAATTACTGTCCTGACTCTGGCCCGTGTAGCCTATCGGCCCGATGTCCAAAGGTCTAAACCGGGGTAGGTTTGTAAACTTCACCAAGACGCCAGAGAAGCATTCATACGCCATGGTGCCCTACCCATGCGCTCGGCCGAAATCTATCCCGCCCACATTTGGGACACCTGACATGACTGTCCTACCCCCAACCCGCAATATGTCCGAAATTTAGATGGGGGGAAAGTTTGTAACTTTCCCCAAATTTCAACAAGCGCGTCTCAAACCGAAACATTGTTCCCCCTTAGTTCCCCGCCTCCCTCCGTTTCCCCATTCATACTCCGTGGGCGCGAAAACGCCCTCTCCACCAGCCGCGAAACCCCAGCCTCCTCCGTCCTCCACCCCATAGCGGCCAATCCACCGCCGCCCTCCTCCATCACGCCGGAGCCGGTACCCCGACGTCGTCGTCCAACGCAACCGCAACCGCAATGCCCTCAAGGACTTAGCAGCTGAAGCCGAGGCAGAGCTGCCTCCACGACACCGACGCCGACATGCGCCGTACCAGAACCACTCCGACCACGCCGTCCTGCGCCTCACTGCTGCGGCTCCACTGTCGCAACCGTCCACCGCACCGGAGCTGTTCCCACTACGCCGTCGTTCGCCGCCTCGGATCTGCTTCCCCGCCGCCGACAGACGGCCACCGCACCACACTCAACAACTTGGCCATGGGTTCGTCCAAGGCTGCACCGTCCTCCACAACTTCTGGTTTCCGGCGAACAACAAGAAGATCGTCGGAAAAACAGAAGGAGGACACAGCACTGCCAGCAGAAAGAGGTACTCCTCTTCCCTTATTCGTGCAAATCTTACGTCTCCGCTCACACCGTATTCATCCCACGAAAGAAACTAGTTGAGCGCTTCTTACTGCATCTTCTTCGTGATACTAAATGCACAAGGTTTCCTCCCTTTTACTATTTCACCTTTGCTAGAGGTCAGTAGCCCGCCTGGATTTCAATTCAGGGTCAGTCGAACCGCAATTAAAAGAAGCAGCACCCGCTTAGGCGCGCGGAGCACCTAGTCCGCCTGTTCCCCGGGGAAGCGGCGCATCGGTGTCTATCATAGGGGTGTGGGGTGCAGGAGCTGCTTGCGCCCGATCTGGAGGTCGGCGGGGCTTGAATGGATGGCCGGGGGCGGTGCCAAGCACGGCGGTGCGGTGAGGTCGAGGGGAGGGCGCAGGCAGGGGAGGAATACTGGGCCGGTGGTCGCTGGCGTTTCGAGGAAGATCGTCAACACTGACTCGCTGGAGGTAGATGAAGGCGATCTGCCCGTTCTTTGTACATCGGACGGTGCAGAAAAAATGGACTGACCTATTTGCTTTCAGTCGACTGTTATTTTCATAGAATCCTGTAGTAATTTAGTGTGCCATGCATGTTGTAGAGCTATCATATGTCTCCCGTCATTTATTTCTCACCGACCTGCTATCTGCTACCTTTACACTGTACTAATTGTGCACACACTTCACCCATACTCACACTATTGTTTTTTATGCATGGGTATTTCAGACTCTGACGCAGTGTTGATGAATGCAGAAAAGAAAAGACAGAAGTCGCTCCAGTGTAATTCGAAGATAAGCACTAAGCGTTCCAGCGCTCTAACGGGTGCAGTGTCAGCAGTTGGAGACAGTAAACTTAGCTCTGCAGTTGATGATCTCAATTGCCACACACAACCATCCCAGGTGCTTGCTTTAACTTCGCGCTGTCAAATGTGGTTGCATGTTGCATATGGTGTCTAGCTTGTATTGCTTCCAATTTGGTTAAATTGCATCTGCTTACTTTACACATTATACCTTTGATAATGACATGCCTTCCTGTTTTTGATACATACTACATATGTCTATTAACCATGTTCGTACATCAAACTAATGCTCTTTTGTATCCCTCGTCAATCACTTATGATGAGACAGTCACCCTGGTGGGTTTCTGTGAGACGCCATACTCGTTTAAAGAGTGCAGTGTCATCCTCCCCACATGATTCTCAAGAAACAACAAGGCTAAATAAAGATAGTCAATGTAGCTCTCTAGTTGATCACCGCAATTCCCCCACACCACCATCGCAGGTGCTTGCTCTTACTTGGCAGTGTGATATGTAGTGTTTGTCTTACATGAAAGTAGTGTTCGTCAGTATCATGCATCAATGAGTTCTGAAGAGCAAATTTTATTCCTTTTTCTTGTGGCTTTGACTTGATAAGGAAAAACCAAGAAAGAGGAAAGAAAAGAGTAAGGAAGGCAATGATGGTGGTCCTCTGCAGCAATGTAAACGGAGCATCTGTACCGATTCTCCTTGTACTGATAGTGCATTACAAGGTCCAAGTCTCCGCTCCCCTACTCCACCATCCAAGGTGCTTGCTCTAACTTGGCAGTGTGATATCTGGTTGCATGTTGCATATGGTGTCTAGCTCGTATTGCTCCTAATTAGTGTAAACTGCATCTGCTTAGCTTACACATGATACATGTGAATATGACACGCTTTCCTGTTTATGGTACATACTATATCTTATGATAAGGCACCTTTAAGTCGCCACTGTGATATTGGTTGTGTCTTGCATATGATTTCTAGCATGTACTGCTTCTAATTTGTTGAAACGCCATACAGTTTGAACTTGGCAGAGTGATATTGGTTGCATCTTTCATATGGTGTCTAGCTTGCAGTGCTTCTAATTTGTTGAAATGCCTTTTGCTTAGTTACCACATCATAGGTGTGAATATGTCACACCATCCTGTTTTTCATACATATTCCATCCTCGCATCATGTGTTTGCCTTTCATCCGAGTAGTGTTCGTCAGTATCATGCATGAATGAGTTCTGAAGAACGAATTTTATTCCTTTTTCTTATCGATTTGACTTCACAATGCAAAATCATTATAGTTGAAGGAAATTAGTCCGGCAGTGGATGATGGTGGTCCTTCGGAGCAACTCAAACAAGGGGTCTCTACAGATTCTACTCCGCCATCCTCCCAACAAGATTCGCAAGACAACACAAGGCTGGAAAGTCAACGTAGATGTGTAGATGATGAGCACATCTCCCCTACTCCACCATCACAGGTGCTTGCTCTAACTTGACACTATTATATGTGGATGCATGTTGCGTATGATGTCTAGCTTGTATTGCTTCTAACTTGAATTGCATCTGCTTACTTTACACATAATGCCTGTGAATATGACACGTGTTCCTGTTTCTAGAACATACGTGTACATGATGAGCACATCTCCCCTACTCCACCATCACAGGTGCTTGCTCTTACTTGGAACTTTTATACGTGGTTGCGTTTTCCGTATGATGTCTAGTTTGTATTGCTTCTGATTATGTTGAATTGCATCAGCGTAGCTTACAACTTATACCTGCAACGATCACTTACCCATAAGACACATTTAACTTGGGACTGTGATGTAGGTTGCATCTTGCATTGTCTTCTAGCTTGTATTGCTTCTAATTTCTTGAAATGGCACTTACGATGAGACACTTTTTACCTGATAGAGTGATATTGGTTGCATGTTCATATGGTGCCTAGCTTTCATTTCTTCTAATTTTGTTGAAATGCCTTCCGCTTACTGTTTTTTCATACATATTCCATCCTCCTATTGTACGTGTGAATATGAAATACTGTCTTTTTTGTATATATTCCATCCTCCTATCCTGCACTTGCCTTACATCAAAGTAGTGTTCGTCTGTATCATGCATTAACCAGTTATGCAGAGCTAATTTTATTCATCTTCTTGTGGTTTTGACTTCATAAGGCAATATCAGAAAATAGGAAGGAACAGAGTAAGTTAGGGGATGTTGGTGGTCCTCCGCACCGACGCAAACAAAGACTCTCTAGATTTGCCACTGCTACTGCTAATGAAGTTGAAGTCCCAAGTCTACATGATGAGTTCATCTCCCGTACTCCACCATCGCAGGAGCTTGCTCTAAGTTGATAGTGTGATAATTGGTTTCATGTTGCATATGTTGTCTAGCCGGTATTTCTTCTATTTTGATTAAATTGCACCTGCTAAGTTTATACGTTATACATGTGCATATGACATGGCTTTCTGTGTCTAGAATACACTGCATCTATCTATCATACCATGTTCTTACATCAAAGTACTGCTGTTGTGTATCCCGCATCAGTCACTCATGATTGGACGCTTTTAACATGACAGTTTGATAGTGGTTGCATCTTGCATTGATTTCTACATTGTACTGCTTCTAATTTTTTGAATTGCCACTTATGACAAGACACTTTTAACTTGGATGAGTAATATTGGTTGCATCTTTCATATGGTGTCTAGCTTGCATTACTTCTATTTTCTTGAAAATCCTTCTGCTTAGTTTGCACATCGTAGCTGTGAATATGTCATGACGTCCTGTTTTTCTTACATATTCCATCCTCATACGGTTGTCTTACATCAAAGTATTGCTTGTCTGTATCATGCATCAATGAGTTCTGAAGAGTGATTTTATTCTTTTGTGTTGTGGGTACAACTTGACATGGCAAAGTCAAAAAAGAGCAAGGAAAATAATATAGTAGGGAGTGCTGTTACTCATCGGGTGAAACGGAAAAGGTTCTGCCGTCGAGATTCTGCTGGTACTTATAGTGCAGTAGAAGGTCCAAGTCCACCGGCTAAATCTACAAACACAATATCACCTGCTCCACCAGCTGCAGCATCCGCTTCAACTGTACCAACATCTCAACCAGTTACTCGTTCATTTGCTCCGGAACTGGCCAGTTCCCAAGCTGCCTTCACACCTAACACTACTTCTGAAGCACTGCTAACACAACAGGACTTGGCAAGATCAGATGAACCTCATGAGCATCAACACCAAGATGGTACCTAACCGAGTCAAGTTGCTGTTGCATGCTCCTTTATATGTACTCTCACAGTTTGATGTACACTAACACTTTCCATATTCGTTGTTGAACTAGCACCACGGCGCAAGCGGAAACAGACATCAGGTATAATGCTTGACAGATTAACAAAATCTAAAGGAGGAAGATTGGAGATCCATTTTGAGGCAGGTTTAAAAAGGCCACGTGATCCTACAGAGTCAGCCAAGTTAGTATTAGAGGCAGGCGTTGCCGTTAGGTGTCATGCACGTATCCTCCCAACGTGGATCCAGTACAGGAATGAGAAAGACAATACCCAGTTTAACACCTTCCTTGACCATTTATTCGTAAGTAATGTTATTCATCGCAATTAGTAATATTGTCTTGCTCTGTCCCATACTTTCTAGATTCCTCCTAATAAGACTCACATTCTTTTTTCAACAGATGAGGTTCAAGTTGGATCCGAAAGATGATGCAACTAGACAAGCATGCACTCATGTTTTTCAGTCTGCTCTGCGACAATATCGGTACTGTTGGGGATATTACTACTGGGCGTAAACCGGCCTATCTGGGCCGATTAGCTTCATCAGTAGTTAAGCATGTTAAAGCCCATGAAGGTAGATGAGGGCTCAGGACCCATAATCGGTTGAGAGCCCGTAGCCGTAAACCGGCGTCAATATGTAACTTGTATTGTAAGTTAGGAATAAGTAGAGACCAAACCGGACACATCTATGAGCCGGTGTTGGGACGCTGTAAACCGACGGGCGTCACCCATGTATATAAGGGGACGACCTGGCGGCGGTTCAGGGATGACAGACAACAACTCGAGACATAGGCGAAGCTTATTGCTCCCTAGTCATCGAAACACCCATCAATTCCATCACAACTAGATGTAGGCTTTTACCTTCATTGAAGGGGCCGAACTAGTATAAACTCTCTTGCGTCCTTGTGTCCGCTTTAACCCCTTCAAGCTAACCCGTCGCGATGGCTCCACGACTAAGTCCTTTCTCTAGGACATCTGCCGTGACAAAACCACGACAGGTACCACCTTAGAAAATCTCACTTTGAAGGCAAGGCTAACAATGAAATCGCCCAAACATCTCCAGTGGAATATATTATAGATGAAGACTGGACATCCCTCGTTAAACACTGGTCTGATCCAAAGTATCAGGTAGGCTATATGTATTTGATCAGACCACATATTGAACTTGTATTTATGTATGTGCCTTACAAGTGTATCTTCTTCTAGGCTAACTGTTTGAAGAACAAAACCAACCGTTCTAAAGTGAAACTCCAACAGACCACAGGATCTCGTAGCCATATTGCACACTGCAAGGCTCTTGTAAATAGCTGCTACTTCCTTCTTTTTTGTGCCATATTATTGTATCTATATGGACTTGTTCCAAATACAGAGGAAATACCGTGCGGACCAAAAAGAACCTGAACCGAATGCAGTGCAAATCTTCAAGGATTGCCACACCAGCAAGATGAAGGGCATGATCACACCAGTTCAAGCCGCTTTGTAAGTCCTTACTCCTCCTGCCTTGAACTGATTGGTACTGTGATGTGTTCATTTAACTACTTGGTTTGCAGCCAATGTCAGTTACTCTATTCACTTTTTATTCACAGTTGTCTTAACATATCATTTCACCTTACATGGTTTAAAAGAGATGAAGGATATTCTTTTGGTCTTGATCTGTAATCTAGTTGTTATGTTCACATGCGCACACAATGATAAAATAGCATGTTTGTTTTATATATGTTTGCCCATGATATGAATGATGTCATACTATGTGCATCCTACTTTAAACCATGTCTCTTTATCCTTAGATGTCAACGAATTTGAGGAAATAGACAATACAGTAGGCATGCTACATGGACATATGTTCTGAAAGTGATTTTATTATGTAGTTGGCACTACAATACATGCTAATGTATTACAGTAGTTCACCAAAATAAGTTATGTATAAACGTTTAACCTACTTTGTTTGTTTTTGTCTCATTAGTAACTTATCTGGTACACTAATCTACAAGTTCAAACTTTCAGGAAGCTATGGAACAAATGATTGAACAGCCACAACCACCTGAAGGTGACAAGGCTACTACAGGCACAATGTCACCTCTTGCTGCAGTGCGTTAGTATTTCTCCACTAACAGTGCAAAAAGCACCTTCCTGCGTAATTCTGGGTTGGTTGTCAAGGTAACCTCATCCAAATCACCTACTGAACAAAATCTTCCTGCTAGACAGAGTGATATATTTGTGCTCCAGACACAAGTCCAATCCCTAATGGACGTTGTTTCCGAAACAAGAATAGTGGTTGAGAAATGTCGTCAAGATATGAATGGTTTTGAAACTAGACTATCAGACATTCGCTTCATTGTTCAAGAGCAATGGCGGAAAAAGGTGGAGATCATGCTGCTCCATCAGATTCTACAGCCTGAAACATTAGCACTCAGGTCAAATGATCTGTGCTTCTATACATCTGATGGTGCTTTTATCTAGAAGGACTGTAAACTTTATGCCAACAGGCCTTTTGTTGTATGGTTGAAATTTATTTTGTTGTGATACAACATTTATGATGTTGCCTCAGGCTGCAGTAATTACGATGCTATTTTTGTATAGTGTAGGTTTATCTTAGTAATGTATTCGGCTGAAACCTTCGTCGGAGCCCAACATGCCAACATTCGTCGGGCCCATTCCAATTGGGCTAAAAACGATTACGGGCCGAAATTGGCATGTAGCCCACTAAAAATATCTGGGCCTAAATCAGCATAAGTTTTCATATTTTTGTGGTAGGCCTATGCCCATAGTGGGCCTTTAACAGGCCTAAACATAATTTGGGCCCTTAGTAAAAATAGGCCGTTTACAGGTGTAAATATCTCGAGCCCATAAAATACATGGGCCTTTAATAGACCGAAAGTGAGATTGGGCCCTGATTGTGCCAAATAACCCACTAGACTTTAACAGGCCGAAACTCGGACGGGCCGTAAATGCGCCGGCCTAATACACGGGCCTTTAACAGGCCGGAACTTCAGTCGGTCTAGATTATCGTCATTTTTATATGGGCCATTAATGGGCCCGATATGACGTTGGGCCACATATGGCCCATGGTTTACGTCCGGCATTAACAGGCCGAAAATGACAACAGGCCGAAAGTGGCCCAAAGCTATAGTGGGCCTCTAACAGGCCGAATGTCAGACATGGCCGAATATGACCCAAATCCTTCACGGTCATATATGGGCAGAAAGTTTTGATGGCCTGTAAATGGTCCCAAATGAAGCCGGACCTTTAACATGCCAAAAATACACCGGGCCGTAATTCACCCCAATTACTTAGCGGACTGTTAACGGGCCAGAAGTGACCATGGGCCGCGTAGATGACAAGTTTAGGATAGGTTGTTGACGGGCCGATTTAACAGAGAATGTTGGGCCTTTAGCTGGGCTGACCCATTATGGTCGGCAGAATCTAGTGGGCCTTTAGCTGGGCCGACCCATTGTGGTCCGCAAAATCTTGTGGGCCTTTAGCTGGGCCGGCCCATTATGGTCTGCAAAATCGTGTGGGCCTTTAGCTGGGCCGGCCCATTATGGTCCGCTAAATTTTTTGGGCCTTTAGCTAGGTCGGCCCATTATGGTCTGCTAAATCTTATGGGCCTTCGGTTGGGTCGGCCCATTTAATCTTTGTGGGCCACTTTTGGGCCAGTCCACGCGTCAACATATCATAGGCCTATCTCGACCGTTGGATGAGTGACACCTGTGCCAACGCGGAGCTAACGCGAGGATCCGTCAGCCAATGAGAATTTTACACGTGGAAAATCGGCATTGGTCATGGCTGTTAATGGGTTATCGGATCCAAAATCTGACCCGATAGCTTAACGGCATTCTGTTACGGTCGATGCCATGTGTCGGTCACCCTTGACGAAAGCACTTCTGTGACGCGCGATTTATCATCATGGAAGTGGACACTTCCGTGATGATAATTTTGGCGATGTCATGGAACACTTCTACGACAGCACATGTATGACTATCTTGATTCTGTCATAAATTTGTCATGGATGTACATGCATGACAGAAAACGCGACCTACTGTGACAAACACATATCATCACGGAAGTGTATTTTTTTTGTAGTGTTGCGGGACGTGCCCTGATCGTGCCCCCGCCTATGCCCATGGTATTTTCAGTGCGTAATTATGTACATGCGGCACGGATTTTGTCGCTTGACTGGGACTGGGACGGAGGCCGAATTGCTAGGCGAGCTCTGAACGTGCCAGGCGATCCTGTTGCAGTTTACTTCGGACTCGCTTGATGGTGTCCGGGGGCTGTATCACTAAATTGGTAGTTTTCTTTAAAAGGCTGCTTTGTGCTTCTGCTGCGAGGGCCGCAGTGTGCTCTTCCATGCGGAGCGAGTGTTATGTGTTTCCATTGACTGTTATGACCCCCCTAGGTCCTGGCATCTTGAGCTTGAGGTATGCATAATGCGGTGCCGCATTGAATTTTGCAAATGCGGTTCGCCCGAGCAGTGCGTGATAGCCAGTGCGGAACGAGACGATATCGAAGATTAACTCCTCGCTTCGGAAGTTGTCCAGAGATCCGAAGACCACTTCCAGTGTGATTGAGCCCATGCAACGGGCCTCTACACCTAGGATAACGCCCTTAAAGGTGGTTTTGGTGGGTTTGATCCTCGAGGGATCTATATACCCATTTTGCGCACTGTATCTTGATAGAGCAGGTTCAGGCTGCTGCCGCCATCCATAAGGACTCGAGTGAGGTGAAATCCGTCGATGATGGGGTCTAGGACCAATGCGCTGGATCCGCCATGACAGATACTAGTGGGGTGGTCCCTGCGATCGAAGGTGATCGGACAAGCGGACCATGGGTTGAACTTTGGGGCGATGGGCTCCATCGCATAGACATCCCTTAGTACACGCTTCCGTTCCCTCTTGGGAACATGGATTGTGTATATCATGTTCACCGTCTTCACTTGTGGGGGGAACCTCTTCTGTCCTCCCGTGTTCAGCGGCCGGGGTTCCTCCTCGTCATCACTATGCAGCCCCTTGTCCTTGTTTTCGGCATTTAACTTGCCGGCTTGCTTGAACACCCAACATTCTCTGTTGGTGTGATTGGCTGGCTTATCGGGGGTTCCGTGGATTTGACACGAGCGATCAAGTATGCGATCCAAACTGGACGGGCCCGGAGTACTTCTTTTGAATGGCTTTTTCCGCTGACCGGATCTAGAGCCTCTGAATCCGGCATTGACTGTCATATCATCGGTGTTATCGCCGTTGTTGTGGCGCTTTTTTCTGTTACGACGTGGTCTGCCGTTGCCATCTTTGGTATCCAAAGTGCCCGGATTCCTTAATGTGTTGTTGCTGCGAGCCAGCCATCTATCCTTGCCCGCGCAAAAGCGGGTCATGAGTGTCGTGAGGGCTTCCATAGTCTTCGGCTTCTCCTGGCCGAGGTGCCGAGCAAGCCACTCGTCACGGATGTTATGCTTGAATGCCGCTAAGGCCTCTGCATCCGGACAGTCGAAAATTTGGTTTTTCTTAGTTAGGAACCGTGTCCAGAATTGCATGGTCGATTCCCCTGGCTGCTGAGTTATATGGCTCAAGTCATCAGCATCCGGTGGGCGCACATAAGTGCCCTTGAAGTTGTCAAGGAATGCGTCTTCCAAATCCTCCCAACTGCCGACGGAGTCTGCTGGCAAGCTATTCAGCCAATGCCGAGCTGGTCCTTTGAGTTTTAGTGGGAGGTACTTGATGGCATGCAGATCATCACCACGACCCATGTGGATGTGAAGGAGGAAATCCTCAATCCATACAGCGGGATCTGTTGTACCAACATACGATTCGATATTTACGGGTTTAAAACCCTCCGGGAATTCGTGATCCATAACTTCATCAGTGAAGCATAGGGGGTGTGCGGCGCCTCTGTGCCGAGCTATATCACGATGCAGTTCATATGAGTCTTGTCTGCTGTATTCGACCCGGCCAGATTTACTTTTAGTGTATTCGGCGCGACGGTCATCGTCCCGCGTTGGCGCGCGCCCCCGTGACCCGTATATTGACCTTGCATGTTTTGCCCTGCTGTCCAATATGTCTCACAGGTTCCGTGTGTTTCCCCGGGCCTTGGTATTTTTGTTTGAGTGGCGGCGGGGTGCAGGCTGAACTTCAGGCTGAAACGCTTCTCTGGCTCGGCCACGAGGTGGCCAGTCAGCCGCATCGTACACTGGTGATGTAGGTTTCAATGCTTCCTCCTCGAGGTGAGGTAGCAACCTGCGCTTTGAGTAACTCTTGGAGGGGCGCTCGAGTTCGTATTCCTCGGTCGCAAGGACTTTAGTCCATCTTTCTGCTAGCAAGTATTGATCAGCTTGAAGCTATTGTTGCTTTTTCCTCAGGCTATTTGCTGTGGCCCTAAGCCGGTGCTTGAAGTGCTCCTACTCGACGGGATCCTCACGCACGATAAATTCTTCGTCGCCGAGGCTCACCTTGTCTTCGGAGAGAGGCATGTAATTGTCCACCTCCGATTCTCCATCTGCTGCCTGCTCCGGAGGGCTAGCTTGTTCACCCTCCCTCTCTACATCGTGCTGGAGGGGATTGTGGTTGTCTTTGGCACTATCCGGAGCGTTATTGTCTCTTGTGCCGGTATCACTACTTTTGCTATGGCGGGACTTAGAGCGGCGCCGCTGACATCGGCGCTTGGGTTGCTTCTTGGAAGGGTCATCCTCCGCTGTCTTGTCGCCATTGCCTTCTTTGGGGGTGTCCACCATGTATATATCATATGATGAGGTGGCGGTCCAGCGCCCTGTGGGCGATGGTTCCTGTTCGTCTCCTGCATTGTCGTCCATACCGTCGATGTCTTCGGAGTCGAAGTCGAGCATGTCGGTTAAATTGTCGATAGTGGCTACTAAGTGGGTGGTGGGTAGGCAGCGAATTTCTTCGTCGTCCGCATCCCATTCTACCCAGACATAGTTCGGCCAAGGTTCTCCTGACAAGGAGAAAGACCTTAATGCATTTAGTACATCGCCGAAAGGCGAGTGCTGAAAGATATCCGCGGAGGTGAACTCTGATACGTCTCCAACATATCTATAATTTTTGATTGCTCTATGCTATATTATCTACTGTTTCGGACTATATTGGGCTTTATTTTCCACTTTTATATTATTTTTGGGACTAACCTATTAACCGGAGGCCCAGCCCAGAATTGCTCTTTTTTGCCTATTTCAGTGTTTCAGATAAACGGAATATCAAACAGAGTCCAAACGGAATAAAATCTTCGGGAACGTGATTTTCTCACCGAACGTGATCCAGGAGACTTGGACCCTGCTCCAAGGAACAAAAGAGGCGGTCACGAGGGTGGGGTGCCCCCCAGGGCATGCCCCCTGCCTCGTGGGCTCCTCGTTGCTCCTCCGGCGTACTTCTTCCTCCTATATATACACACGTACCCCCAAACGATCAGAACAGGAGCCCAAAACCTAATTCCACCACCGCAACTTTCTGTATCCACGAGATCCCATCTTGGGGCCTGTTCCGGAGCTCCGCCGGAAGAGGGCCGTCATCACGGAGGGCTTCTACATCATCCTAGCCCCTCCGATGAAGTGTGAGTAGTTTATCTCAGACCTTCGGGTCCATAGTTAGTAGCTAGATGGCTTCTTCTCTCTCTTTGAATCTCAATACAAAGTTCTCCCCCTCTCTTGTGGAGATCTATTCGATGTAATCTTCTTTTTGTGGTGTGTTTGTTGAGATCGATGAATTGTGGGTTTATGATCAAGTCTATCTATGAATAATATTTGAATCTTCTCTGGATTTTTTTATGTATGATTGGTTACCTTTGCAAGTCTCTTCAAATTATCTGTTTGGTTTGGCCAACTAGATTGGTAGTTCTTGCCATGGGAGAAGTGCTTAGCTTTGGGTTCGATCTTGCGGTGTCCTTACCCAGTGACAGAAGGGGCAGCAAGGCACGTATTGTATCGTTGCCATCGAGGATAACAAGATGGGGTTTATTTCATATTGCATGAATTTATCTCTCTACATCATGTCATCTTGCTTAAGGCGTTACTCTGTTTTTAACTTAATACTCTAGATGCATGCTGGATAGCGGTCGATGAGTGGAGTAATAGTAGTAGATGCATAATCGTTTCTATCTCTTTGTCACAGACGTGATGCCTATATACATGATCATGCCTAGATATTCTCATAACTATGCTCAATTCTGTCAATTGCTCAACAGTAATTTGTTCACCCACCGTAGAATACTTATGCTCTTGAGAGAAGCCACTAGTGAAACCTATGGCCCCCGGGTCTATTCTCATCATATCAATCTCCATCACTTTAATCTTGCTTTGCCTTTTACTTTGCTTTTACTTTTTACTTTGCATCTTTATACCAAAAATACCAAAATTATTATATCTATCAGATCTCACTCTCGTAAGTGACCGAAGGGATCGACAACCCCTAATCGCGTTGGTTGCGAGTAGCTATCACTTTGTGCAGGTACGAGGGACTTGAGCATGGGCTCCTACTGGATTGATATCTTGTTTCTCAAAAACTGAGGGAAATACTTATGCTACTCTGCTGCATCATCCCTTCCTCTTCGGGGAAAACCAACGCAAGCTCAAGATGTAGCAAGAAGGATTTCTGGTGCCGTTGCCGGGGAGTCTACGCAAAAAGTCAACGTACCAAGTACCCATCACAATCCCTATCTCTCGCATTACATTATTTGCCATTTGCCTCTCGTTTTCCTCTCCCCCCAATTCACCCTTGCCATTTTATTCACCCTCTCTCTCCCTATCCTCCCTCTCTATTTGCCTCTTTTTGCCCGTTTGCTTTTTGTTTGCTCGTGTGTTAGATTGCTTGCTTGTCGCGATGGCTCAAGATACTACTAAATTCTGTGACTTCACCAATACCAACAATAATGATTTCCCTAGCACTCCGATTGCTCCTCTTACCGATGATGAATCTTGTGAAATTAATACTGCTTTGTTGAATCTTGTTATGAAAGATCAATTCGCCGGCCTTACTAGTGAAGATGCCGCTACTCATCTAAATAGCTTCGTTGATTTATGTGATATGCAAAAGAAAAAAGATGTCAATAATGATGTCGTTAAATTCAAGCTATTTCCTTTTTTCACTTAGAGATCGTGCTAAAGCTTGGTTTTCGTCTTTGCCTAAGAATAGTATTGATTCATGGAACAAGTGCAAAGATGCTTTTATCTCTAAGTATTTTCCTCCCACTAAGACCATCTCTCTTAGAAACGATATTATGAACTTTAAACAACTTGATCATGAACATGTTGCACAAGCTTGGGAGAGGATGAAATTAATGATACGTAATTGCCCTACTCATGGTTTGAATTTGTGGATGATTATACAAAAATTTTATGCCGGATTGAATTTTGCTTCTAGAAATCTTTTAGATTCGGCCGCAGGAGGCACTTTTATGGAAATCACTTTAGGAGATGCTACTAAACTCCTAGATAATATTATGGTTAATTATTCTCAATGGCATACTGAAAGATCTTCTAATAAAAAAGTGCATGCGATAGAAGAAATTAATGTGTTGAATGGAAAGATGGATGAACTTATGAAATTATTTGCTACTAAGAGTGTTTCTTCTGATCCTAATGATATGCCTTTGTCTACTTTGATTGAGAATAACAATGAATCTATGAATGTGAATTTTGTTGGCAGGAATAATTTTGGTAACAACGCTTATAGAGGGAATTTTAATCCTAGGCCATATCCTAGTAATCCTTCTAACAATTATGGTAATTCCTAGAACAACTCTTATGGAAATTATAATAAGATGCCCTCTGAATTTGAGAATAGTGTTAAAGTGTTTATGAATTCACAAACGAATTTTAATGCTTTGCTTGAGGAGAAATTGCTTAAAGTTGATGATTTGGATAGAAACGTTGATAGTATTTCTCTTGAGGTTGATTCTTTAAAGCTTAGATCTATTCCTCCTAAGCATGATATCAATGATTCTCTCAAAGCCATGAGAATTTCCATTGATGAGTGCAAGGAAAGAACCGCTAGGATGCGTGCTTCCAAAGATGCCTTAAGCGTGTTCTTCCAATACGTATGAAAATCAAGATGAAGATCTAAAAGTTATTGATGTGTCTCCTATTAAATCTTTATTTTGCAATATGAATCTTGATGAAACTGAATATGATCTTCCTTTACCTATAAGGCATTCTAAAAATTCGGAGTATTTAGATCTTAATGATGAAATTGATGAAAGTGGGATTGAAAGAAATAAAAATCTAGATGTTGATAAACCCACTATATTGGATTTCAAGGAATTTAATTATGAAAGTTGCTCTTCAATTGATTGTATTTCCTTGTTGCAATCTGTGCTAAATTCTCCACATGCTTATAGTCAAAATAAAGCCTTCACTGAACATATTGTTTATGCCTTGATGCAATCTTATGAAGAAAAACTTGAGTTGAAAGTTTCTATCCCTAGAAAACTCTATGACGAGTGGGAATCAACTATTAAAATTAAAATTAAAGATCATGAGTTTTATGCTTTGTGTGATTTGGGTGCTAGTGTCTCTACTATTCCCAAGACTTTGTGTGATTTACTAGATTTCCGTGATTTTGATGATTGCTCTCTAAACTTGCATCTTGCGGATTCCACTATTAAGAAACCTATGGGAAGGATTAATGATGTTCTTATTGTTGCAAATAGGAATTATGTGCCCGTAGATTTCATTGTTCTTGATATAGATTGCAATCCTTCTTGCCCTATTATTCTTGGTAGACCTTTCCTTAGAACGGTTGGTGCGATTATTGATATGAAGGAAGGGAATATTAGATTTAAATTTCCATTAAAAAAGGGCATGGAACACTTTCCTAGAAAGAATATAAAATTACCATATGAAACTATCATGAGAGCCACTTATGGATTGCCTACCAAAGATGGCAATACCTAGATATATCCTCGCTTTTATGCCTAGCTAGGGGCGTTAAATGATAACGCTTGTTGGGTGGCAACCCAATTTTATTTTTATTCCTTGCTTTTTGCTCCTGCTTAGTAATAAATAAATTATTTATCCTATGTTTTGTTTGTGTTTTTTGTGTTTAATTAAAGTTTGTGCCAAGTAGAACCGTTGGGAAGACTTGGGGAAAGTCTTGTTGAACTTGCTGTAAAAAACAGAAACTTTAGCACTCACGAGAACTGCTGTCATTTTTATTTTAAGAGTGATATTTAGTTAATTCTTTTTTGCATATGATTAATAGATAAATTCCTCACGTCCAAAAATTTAGTTTAGAATTTTTGGGGTTCCAGATCTTGCGCTAGATACAAATTACTACAGACTGTTCTGTTTTTGACAGATTCTGTTTTTCGTGTGTTGTTTGCTTATTTTGATGAATCTATGGCTAGTAAAATAGTTTATAATGCATAGAGAAGTTGGAATACAGTAGGTTTAACACCAATATAAATAAAGAATGACTTCATTACAGTACCTTGAAGTGGTCTTTTGTTTTCTTTCGCTAACGGAGCTCACGAGTTTTCTATTTTGAGTTTTGTGTTGTGAAGTTTTCAAGTTTTGGGTGAATTCTTTTGATGGATCATGGAACAAGGAGTGGCAAGAGCCTAAGCTTGGGGATGCCCATGGCACCCCCAAGATAATCCAAGGACACCAAAAAGTCAAAGCTTGGGGATGCCCCGGAAGGCATCCCCTCTTTTGTCCACTTCCATCGGTAATTTACTTGGAGCTATATTTTTATTCACCAACATGATGTGTTTTGCTTGGAGCGTCTTGTATTATTTGTGTCTTTGTGTCTTAGTATGCCACAATCATCCTTGATGTACACACCTTTCGAGAGAGCCATACATGAATTAAAATTTGATAGAATACTCTATGTGCTTCACTTATATCTTTTGAGCTAAGTAGTTTTGCTCTATGTGCTTCACTTATATCTTTTGAGCTAGATAATTTTGCTCTATGTGCTTCACTTATATCTTTTGAGTGTTATAATTTTGCTCTATGTGCTTCACTTAGATATTTTAGAGCACGGTGGTGGATTTTTTTAAAGAAACTATTGATCTCTCATGCTTCACTTAAATTATTTTGAGAGTCTCTTAATAGCATGGTAATTTGCTTAATAATAATATGCTTGGTATTCAAGATTTGTGAAACTTTCTTTTGAATGTGTTGAATACTAAGAAAAGATTGAAGCATGATAATTTTTTTGAGATATGGAGGTGATAATATTAAAGTCATGCTAGTTGAGTAGATGTGAATTTAAGGAATACTTGTGTTAAGGTTTGTGATTCCCGTAGCATGCACGTATGGTGAACCGTTATGTAACAAAGTCGGAGCATGATTTATTTATTGATTGTCTTCCTTATGAGTGGCGGTCGGGTACGAGCGATGGTCTTTTCCTACCAATCTATCCCCCTAGGAGCATGCGTGTAATACTTTGCTTTGATAACTTCTAGATTTTTGCAATAATACGAGCGATGGTCTTTTCCTACCAATCTTTATGACTCATGTTGAGTCTATGGATTATAAGACTCTCACCCTTCCACCTTTGCTAGCCTCTCTAATACCGCGCACCTTTCGCCGATATCATACACCTACCATATACCTTCCTCAAAACAGCCACCATACCTATCTATTATGGCATTTCCATAGCCATTCCGAGATATATTGCCATGCAACTTTCCACCATCTAGTTCATCATGACACATTCATCATTGTCATATTGCTTAGCATGATCATGTAGTTGACATAGTATTTGTGGCAAAGCCATCGTTCATAATTTCTTCATACTTGTCACTCTTGATTCACTGCATATCCCGGTACACTGCCGGAGGCATCCATATAGAGTCATACTTTGTTTTAGAATCGAGTTGTAATCATTGAGTTGTAAATAAATAAAAGTGTGATGATCATCATTCAATAGAGCATTGTCCCAACAAAAAAAGAGCAAGGCCAAAAAAAGGAAGGCCCAAAAAAGAGAAAATAAATAAAAAGGGGCAATGCTACTATCCTTTTACCACACTTGTGCTTCAAAGTAGCACCGTGATATAGCGAGTATCATATATTGTGCTTCAAAGTAGCACCATGTTCTTCATATAGATAGTCTCATATGTTGTCACTTTCATATACTAGTGGGAATTTTACATTATAGAACTTGGCTTGTATATTCCAATAATGGGCTTCCTCAAATTGCCCTAGGTCTTCGTGAGCAAGCAAGTTGGATGCACACCCACTAGTTTCTTTTGTTGAGCTTTCATACATTTATAACCTCTAGTGCATCCATTGCATGGCAATCCCTACTCACTCACGTTGATATGTATTGATGGGCATCTCCATATCCCGTTGATATGCCTATTTGATGTGAGACTATCTTCCCCTCCTTCTTGTCTTCTCCACAACTACCATTCTATTCCACCTATAGTGCTATATCCATGGCTCATGCCCATGTATTGCGTGAAGATTGAAAAATAGTTTTGAAAAAGTTAGAGTATGAAACAATTGCTTGGCTTGTCATCGGGGTTGTGCATGATTTGAATACTTTGTGTGGTGAAGATGGAGCATAGCCAGACTATATGATTTTGTAGGGATAACTTTCTTTGGCCATGTTATTTTGAGAAGACATAATTGCTTTATTAGTATGCTTGAAGTATTATTATTTTTATGTCAATATAAACTTTTGTCTTGAATCTTTCTAATCTGAATATTCATACCACAATTAAGAAGATTTGCATTGAAATTATGCCAAGTAGCGCTCCGCATCAAAAATTCTCTTTTTATCATTTACCTACTCGAGGACGAGCAGGAATTAAGCTTGAGGATGCCTGATACGTCTCCAACGTATCTGTAATTTTTGATTGCTCCATGCTATATTATCTACTGTTTTGGACTATATTGGGCTTTATCTTCCACTTTTATATTATTTTTGGGACTAACCTATTAACCAGAGGCCCAGCCCAGAATTGCTGTTTTTTTTCCTATTTTAGTGTTTCAGAGAAACGGAATATCAAACGGAGTCCAAACGGAATAAAATCTTCGGGAATGTGATTTTCTCACCGAACGTGATCCAGGAGACTTGGAGCCTTCTCCAAGGAACAAAAGAGGCGGTCACGAGGGTGGGGGCGCCCACCCTAGGGCGCGCCCCCTTCCTCGTGGGCCCCTCATTTCTCCTCCGGTGTACTTCTTCCTCCTATATATACACACGTACCCCCAAACGATCAGAACAGGAGCCAAAAACCTAATTCCACCGCCGCAACTTTCTGTATCCATGAGATCCCATCTTGGGGCTTGTTTCGGAGCTCAACCGGAAGAGGGCCGTCATCACGGAGGGCTTCTACATCATCCTAGCCCCTCCGATGAAGTGTGAGTAGTTTACCTCAGACCTTCGGGTCCAGAGTTAGTAGCTAGATGGCTTCTACTCTCTCTTTGAATCTCAATACAAAGTTCTCCCCCTCTCTTGTGGAGATCTATTCGATGTAATCTTATTTTTGCGCTGTGCTTGTTGAGACCGATGAATTGTGGGTTTATGATCAAGTCTATCTATGAACAATATTTGAATCTTCTCTGAATTCTTTTATGTATGATTGGTTATCTTTGCAAGTCTCTTCGAATTATCCGTTTGGTGTGGCCAACTAGATTGGTAGTTCTTGCAATGGGAGAAGTGCTTAGCTTTGGGTTCGATCTTGCGGTGTCCTTACCCAGTGACAGAAGGGGCAGCAAGGCACGTATTGTATCGTTGCCATCATGGATAACAAGATGGGGTTTATTTCATATTGCATGAATTTATCTCTCTACATCATGTCATCTTGCTTAAGGCGTTACTCTGTTTTTAACTTAATACTCTAGATGCATGCTGGATAGCGGTCGATGAGTGGAGTAATAGTAGTAGATGCAGAATCGTTTCGATCTACTTGTCACGGATGTGATGCCTATATACATGATCATGCCTAGATATTCTCATAACTATGCTCAATTTTGTCAATTGCTCAACAGTAATTTGTTCACCCACCGTAGAATATGCTCTTGAGAGAAGCCACTAGTGAAACCTATTGCCCCCAGGTCTATTCTCATCATATCAATCTCCATCAGTTTAATCTTGCTTTGCTTTTTTTACTTTGCTTTTACTTTTTACTTTGCATCTTTATACCAAAAATACCAAAAATAGTATATCTATCAGATCTCACTCTCGTAAGTGACTGTGAAGGGATTGACAACCCCTAATCGCGTTGGTTGCGAGTAGCTATCGCTTTGTGCATGTACGAGGGACTTGAGCGTGGGCTCCTACTGGTTTGATACCTTGGTTCTCAAAAACTGAGGGAAATACTTACGCTACTCTGCTGCATCATCCCTTCCTCTTCGGGGAAAATCAACACCAGCTCAAGACGTAGCAAACTCCATGACCGGTGCCCAATCGGATTCGATAGGCACGGATGCAGGCGGCTCGGAGTCCGTGGCCGGAGACTAATCCAGTGGTTCGGCAACACGGCTCTTGTAAGGGGTGAAGTCAGTATTCGGCTCCATCGCCACTAAGAGTGCGGCCTCCATGGTGGGGTCTATCCCTCCGTCCTCGGATGGCGCAATTTTTTCTGGATTGAAGGCCGGAGTAGTTGCAAATGCGATCTCCCGAACACTGGCCGACGGTAGAGTTACGTCATGCTCGTTGTGATTGTGCGGCGCACCTGACATGGGCTCGAATCGATCGAAGATCAAGTTGTTGGGGAATGTAGTAATTTCAAAAAAATTCCTACGCACACGCAAGATCATGGTGATGCATAGCAATGAGAGCGGAGAGTGTGATCTACGTACCCTTGTAGACCGACAGCGGAAGCGTTATGACAACGCGGTTGATGTAGTCGTACGTCTTCATGGCCCGACCGATCAAGCACCGAAACTACGGCACCTCCGAGTTTTAGCACACGTTCAGCTCGATGATGATCCCCGGACTTCGATCCAGCAAAGTGTCGGGGAAGAGTTCCGTCAGCACGACGGCATGGTGACGATCTTGATGTTCTACCGTTGCAGGGCTTCGCCTAAGCACCGCTACAATATTATCGAGGATTATGGTGGAAGGGGGCACCGCACACGGCGAAGAAAATGATCACGTGGATCAACTTGTGTGTCTAGGGGTGCCCCCTGCCCCCGTATATAAAGGAGCAAGGGGAGGATGCCGGCCGACCCTATGGCGTGCCAAGGAGGAGGAGTCCTCCTCCTAGTAGGAGTAGGACTCCCCTCTTTCCTACTCCTACTAGGAGGGGGAAAGGAAGGGGGAGGGAGAAGGAATGGGGGGCGCCGCCCCCCCTCTCCTAGTCCAATTTGGACCAGGGGGGAGGAGGCACGCGGCCCACCCTGGCTGCTCCTCTCTCTCTTCACTAAGGCCCATATGGCCCATTACTTCTCCCGGGGGGTTCCGGTAACCCTCCGGCACTCCGGTTTTCTCCGGAATCACCCGGAACACTTCCGGTGTCCGAATATAGCCGTCCAATATATCAATCTTTATGTCTCGACCATTTAGAGACTCCTCATCATGTCCGTGATCACATCCGGGACTCCGAACTAACTTTGGTACATCAAAACTCATAAACTCATAATATAACTATCATCGAAACCTTAAGCGTGCGGACCCTATGGGTTCGAGAACAATGTAGACATGACATGTCTCCGGTCAATAACCAATAGCGGAACCTAGATGCTCATATTGGCTCCCACATATTCTACGAAGATCTTTACCGGTCAGACCGCATAACAACATACGTTATTCCCTTTGTCATCGGTATGTTACTTGCCCGAGATTCGATCGTTGGTATCTCAATACCTAGTTCAATCTTGTTACTGGCAAGTCTCTTTACTCGTTTCGTAATACATCATCTCGCAACTAACTCATTAGTTGCAATGCTTGCAAGGCTTATGTGATGTGCATTACCGAGAGGGCCCAGAGATACCTCTCCGACAATCGAAGTGACAAATCCTAATCTCGAAATACGCCAACCCAACATTTACCTTTGGAGACACCTGTAGAGCTCCTTTATAATCACCCAGTTACGTTGTGACGTTTGGTAGCACACAAAGTGTTCCTTCGGCAAACGGGAGTTGCATAATCTCATAGTCATAGGAACATGTATAAGTCATGAAGAAAGCAATAGCAACATACTAAACGATCGGGTGCTAAGCTAATGGAATGGGTCATGTCAATCACATCATTCTCCTAATAATGTGATCCCGTTAATCAAATGACAACACATGTCTATGGTTAGAAAACATAACCATCTTTGATTAACAAGCTAGTTAAGTAGAGGCATACTAGTGACATTTTAGTTTGTCTATGTATTCACACAAGTATTATGTTTCCGGATAATACAATTCTAGCATGAATAATAAAAATTTATCATGATATAAGGAAATAAAATAATAACATTATTATTGCCTCTAGGGCATATTTCCTTCAGTCTCCCACTTGCACTAGAGTCAATAATCTAGATTACACAGTAATGATTATAACACCCATGGAGCTTTGGTGTTGATCATGTTTTGCTCGTGGAAGAGGCTTAGTCAACGGGTCTGCAACATTCAGATCCGTATGTATCTTGCAAATCTCTATCTATCCCACCTGGACTAGATCCCGAATGGAATTGAAGCGTCTCTTGATGTGCTTGGTTCTCTTGTGAAATCTGGATTCCTTTGCCAAGGCAATTGCACCAGTATTGTCACAAAAGATTTTCATTGGACCCGATGCACTAGGTATGACACCTAGATCGGATATGAACTCCTTCATCCAGACTCCTTCGTTTGCTACTTCCGAAGCAGCTATGTACTCCGCTTCACATGTAGATCCCGCCACAACACTTTGTTTAGAACTGCACCAACTGACAGCTCCACCGTTTAATGTAAACACGTATCTGGTTTGCGATTTAGAATCGTCCGGATCAGTGTCAAAGCTTGCATCAACGTAACCATTTACGATGAGATCTTTGTCACCTCCATATATGAGAAACATATCCTTAGTACTTTTCAGGTATTTCAGGATGTTCTTGACCGCTGTCCAGTGATCCACTCCTGGATTACTTCGGTACCTCCCTGCTAGACTTATAGCAAGACACACATCAGGTCTGGTACACAACATTGCATACATGATAGATCCTATGGCTGAAGCATAGGGAACATCTTTCATTTTCTCTCTATCTTCTGCATTGGTTGGGCATTGAGTCTTACTCAATTTCACACCTTGTAACACAGGCAAGAATCCTTTCTTTGCTTGATCCATTTTGAACTTCTTCAAAATTTTGTCAAGGTATATGCTTTGTGAAAGTCCAATTAAGCGTCTTGATCTATCTCTATAGATCTTAATGCCCAATATGTAAGCAGCTTCACCGAGGTCTTTCGTTGAAAAACTCTTATTCAAGTATCCCTTTCACTACTGGAATCAGGGATTTTGCCATCTGCCAGTTCTTTGCCGTCTGCTTGTGGACGACAAAGAAGGTCTTTGCCATCAGCTACCAAACAACAGACAACAAAGAACTAGCAGACGGCAAATAAGGTCTTTGCCATCTGTCATTTCTTTGCCGTCTGCTGGCAGATGGCAAAGAATCTTTGCCATCTGTCAGCGGACGACAAAGAGGTGCCACCGGATGCCAATATACTGCAACGGTCCAACCCCACTCTTTGCCATCTACTGGCGGACGTCAAAGATTCTTTGCCATCTGTTGGCGGACGGCAAAGAGGGGGCTATCTTTTTTTTTTGCGGGTAAAAAAAAACGTTGCCCCACCTCCTCTATATCTATCCCCTCTCTCTCCGCCCCTATCTCTCCGCCCCACCCCTCTCTCTCTCCCGCTCGTCTCTCCCTCTCCCTCTCGCGAGAAGCTACGCCAGCCGATTCCGGCGAGCTCCGGCGGGATTCGACGACGCCCGCCCCACAGCCGAGAGCCTCCCGACCCCGCGCCACCTCGCCTCCGCCCGCCGGTGCGTGCTGCCACCTCAACGGACCCCAGGAGCCCCGCCGCCTCGCGCTGCCGCCTGCGCCGCATCACGCGCCGCCACCTCCCCACAAGCTCGCCGCCCTGCCGCGGAAGCCTCGTCGCCGGTCGCCCCGACCTCGAGATCCGCCGCCGCCATGGGAGCCGAGCACCGAGCTCCTCTGCGCCCCTCCCGCCATGGGTGATCTGAGGCCGGCCGGGAGGCGGGGATGGGGCCCCGGTGGGCCCCGGGGATCTGCGCGATGGCGCTGCTCTGGCTCGCCGCGGCCGCAGCTGAAGATCCCGATCCCGACGAGCTCGAGCGCGCATGAGTCCCGCTCCTCCGCCCTGTTTTTTCTGTGCCTGCTCGCTTGCTCTGTCTGTGGCTCAGTACTATCGATTGCGTTGCCTGTGCTCCGCGGTTCCTGCAATGCTAATTCTGTTTGCAGTCTCGTTGTTCTTCAGTCCCCACCGTGTCTTGTATTTGGACAAGCTCATGCTAATATGTGGTGGTACACTACCTGGGCAAGGTCATTTTGATACTGATACTTGTGGGTAGCAGAGGGTTCAAAGCCTGACCATCTCATGGATCCGCTGATAATATCCCGGAAGTAAATATTGTTGCTTGCTTCATCTCTACTATTTTCTGTAACTACTTAGTGTTAAGCTCATGAACAACCTGATTACTTATGCGGCAACCTTCTTACGTAGGTAGCGCGACAACAATTCTTCTTCCTCAAAGCATATATTTTCTCCAAGCAATCAACAAAGTGTTTGGTCCATTTGGAAGGTACACAAGTTTCTGATGTTTCTGTATATTATGAGACAGAGGGAGTAGTTGTCACATCTTCTTTTCCTTCAGTACTTGTTGAGGCTGTCATAATTTTCTTGGAAACTTGTAGGGCAGGGTCGGATGGGCGCGCACGGCAGAGGTCGGGTGCAGGGCGTCGCTGTCGCCGTCGATGACACGGTTCGGGATCACCGCGTGCTTCAATGCCATGTCGTCGGCCGTCTCGAAGGCCGCCGCCACCAACGCTGCGTCGGGCGTCGTCCACACGGTGCCGCGGACCGAGCCTGTTGTGTTCGCCGAGTGGCTGCACACCAACCTCAGGGACCCCAATGTGAAGGTATAGCACTTGCTGTTCTGCTGCGCCCGCCCTCTGAAATCTCAATGTCAGTTGCACAATTGGTATAGTCTAGATTTAAGACAGGGTACTCATATGGCTGGGGTTCTGTTGCCGTGGCAATTTGGTCAGCGCTGCTACAAGTGATAAATCTGTTTTCTTAACTAGTGATGCTAGCTAGTACGTGAATTGGTATTTTAGCTGAAAGAGGATTTTGGTGGGCTTTGTTTTAGCACCAGCAGTAATCTCAAGTTTCTTAAAAACAAATGAAGTGCATGTATTACAGTATGTGACGTAGGTCAACGCTCCTCGGATAAACCTATTTCCAAAAAGAAAATCTTGCTACTGAAATAATGCTACATTTTGGAGGCCTTTTCTTTCTGGACATTATTGGCATAGTCTCGGGCTCTCATCACTATGAATAATAGAACACATACTACTAGGAGGAATCACATTTAACTATGCTATTCATAGGGTAGTTTTGTTGCTGTTAAACATGTCCACCGGCATACATTGTATCTTATTGTGCTCTTACTTTTTTGTCTAGGTACTTGATGCCTCTTGGTCAGAAGATGATGGCGAGTTCCTCATTCCAATTGAGTTTATATTGTGTAGGTTTCTTCGTCATGATCTGGATTGCCGCAGTCGTGTTCAAGTCCAATGATATCTTGCGCAAGCAGACCGCTCTCAAGGTTGGTTCTTCATAATAACTTGTCTATCAATGTGCTTCTTCTGCTTCTAGAGGTTAATTAATTGTTCTGCCAAGCAGATTGCTCTCAAGGGCTTGTGCTTATCTTGTGTATCAACGTTCTTGTTCTGCTTCTAGCACTGGGTCTGTCCCTTCTATTGAGGAAGCCGGCTGGCAGACTGTTGCCGTCACTAAATCCCTAACCTTGGGGCCCGTGTTAACTCCATTTGATTGTCAAATTGCTTAGATAACTCAATTTGATTGTCCACATAGTGTTCTAACATGCTTAGAAGAGTTGGAAACACTATAAATGTTTTGGTACGGATATGTGCTCTAGAATAGTGATTCTGGCATGCTATATTTTTCATTACGGTGAATGGTATTCTCTTTTCCCACACAACATGATTTCCCCTTTTGGGGCCTCTCCGCTTCAAATTATTCCATATGATTGTAAAAAGCGGCCTTGAAAAACTCCTATGGTTTTCTATGATGCACTCAAACATCCTGTCGAACATATAGTATCAAGAGATGGCATGACATTGCAACCCAGTGATTTCCCTATTTATGAGTTTTTAGGTCCTGTGAACCAATTAGGCCCTTGGTCATTTCTTGAACTCAATCAATAACTCATTTGTGGAAAAAACTTGACAATGTGTGTACCTATGTGTTCTGTTCTGTTTTGAAGTGGATAACATTGCCCCGTGTTTCACTTGGAAATAACTTATGTTTGTTGAATAATAGGAATTTATGCACCATTTATATCTGTTCATAACTCTTAAACTAGCACTGCTCTCCTTAAAATTTCTAATCAGGCTGACTGTTGTTTTGTGCTCCATAGATACAACGGTCCGACAAGCTGCTATGGTGGTCAAGTGTGTGCTGCCTAGGAAAATAGATATTTAGTTTTAGGTCATTTCTTGTAATTTCAGATATGGAGTGCTTGTCTTTAGTTTTTGTTTTTTACTTTGTGAAACTTGCTACCTATGGATGAAACTGTGTAATATTGATGAAACTATGTATATGTATGGATGAAACTTGCTACTATTGGTAACATGTGTTGGATATCCTATATTGGTCATATATATGTGTGTGTGTGTGTGTTTGATTTTCTATGAAAATGAATGGATATAAGAAGAAATAGAATTAATGCCAATTTGGTCTCTTTGCCATCTGCCAGCAGATGGCAAAGAGGCTGCAGTCTTTGCCGTCTGCCAGCAGATGGCAAAGAGCCATGCCCTTTGCCGTCAGCCGCTGATGGCAAAGGCCGCTTTGCCGTCCGCTTCAGAAAGCAGACGGCAAAGTAGCTCTTTACCGGCCCTTTCTTTGCCGTCTACTTTTGCCGTCCGTGGCGGACGGCAAAGACTTTTGCCGTCCACCATTCATGCCTTTGCCGTCCGCCGTGGCGGACGGCAAAGTAGCTGATTCCTGTAGTGTTTATGCTATCCAGAAATTCTATATCATTTCCGATTAGTAATATGTCATCTACATATAATATCAGAAATGCTACAGAGCTCCCACTCACTTTCTTGTAAATACAGGCTTCTCCAAAAGTCTGTAGAAAACCAAATGCTTTGATCACACTATCAAAGCGTTTATTCCAACTCCGAGAAGCTTGCACCAGTCCATAAATGGATGGCTGGAGCTTGCACACTTTGTTAGCTCCCTTTGGATCGACAAAACCTTCCGGTTGCATCATATATAACTCTTCTTCCAGAAATCCATTCAGGAATGCAGTTTTGACATCCATCTGCCAAATTTTATAATTATAAAATGCGGCAATTGCTAACATGATTCGGATAGACTTAAGCATCGCTACGGGTGAGAAGGTCTCCTCGTAGTCAATCCCTTGAACTTGTCGAAAACCTTTTGCGACAAGTCGAGCTTTGTAGACAGTAACATTACCGTCAGCTTCAGTCTTCTTCTTGAAGATCCATTTATTCTCAATTGCTTGCCGATCTTTGGGAAAGTCAACCAAAGTCCATACTTTGTTCTCATACATGGATCCCATCTCAGATTTCATGGCTTCAAGCCATTTTGCGGAATCTGGGCTCACCATCGCTTCTCCATAGTTCGTAGGTTCATCATGATCTAGTAGCATGATTTCCAGAACAGGATTACTGTACCACTCTGGTGCGGATCTTACTCTGGTTGATCTACGAGGTTCAGTAGTATCTTTTTCTGAAGTTTCATGATCATCATCATTAGCTTCCTCACTAATTGGTGTAGGTGTCACAGAAACTGGTTTATGTGATGTGCTACTTTCCAATAAGGGAGCAGGTACAATTACCTCGTCAAGTTCTACTTTCCTCCCACTCACTTCTTTCGAGAGAAACTCCTTCTCTAGAAAATTTCCGAATTTAGCAACAAAAGTCTTACCTTCGGATCTGTGACAGAAGGTGTATCCAATAGTTTCCTTTGGATATCCTATGAAGACACATTTCTCCGATTTGGGTTCGAGCTTATCAGGTTGAAGCTTTTTCACATAAGCATCGCAGCCCCAAACTTTCAGAAACAACAACTTTGGTTTCTTGCCAAACCACAGTTCATAAGGCATCGTCTCAACGGATTTTGATGGTGCCCTATTTAACGTGAATGCGGCCGTCTCTAGAGCATAACCCCAAAACGATAGCGGTAAATCAGTAAGAGACATCATAGATCGCACCATATCAAGTAAAGTACGATTACGACATTCGGACACACCATTACGCTGTGGTGTTCCGGGTGGCGTGAGTTGCAAAACTATTCCGCATTATTTCAAATGTACACCAAACACGTAACTCAAATATTCTCCTCCACGATCAGACCGTAGGAATTTTATTTTCTTGTTATGATGATTTTCAACTTCACTCTGAAATTCTTTGAACTTTTCAAATGTTTCAGACTTATGTTTCATTAAGTAGATATACCCATATCTGCTTAAGTCATCTGTGAAGGTGAGAAAATAACGATATCCACCACGAGCCTCAACATTCATCGGACCACATACATCTGTATGTATGATTTCCAACAAATCTGTTGCTCTCTCCATAGTACCGGAGAACGGTGTTTTTGTCATCTTACCCATAAGGCATGGTTTGCAAGTACCAAGCGATTCATAATGAAGTGGTTCCAAAAGTCCATTAGTATGGAGTTTCTTCATGCGCTTTACACTGATATGACCCAAATGGCAGTGCCACAAATAAGTTGCACTATCATTATCAACTCTGCATCTTTTGGCTTCAACATTATGAATATGTGTGTCACTACTATCGATATTTAATAAGAATAGACCACTCTTTAAGGGTGCATGACCATAAAAGATATTACTCATATAAATAGAACAACCATTATTCTCTGATTTAAATGAATAACCATCTCACATCAAACAAGATCCAGATATAATGTTCATGCTCAACGCTGGCACCAAATAACAATTATTTAGGTCTAATACTAATCCTGAAGGTAGATGTAGAGGTAGCATGCTGACCGCGATCACATCGACTTTGGAACCATTTCCCACGCGCATCGTCACCTCATCCTTAGCCAATCTTTGCTTAATCCGTAGTCCCTGTTTCGAGTTGCAAATGTTAGCAACAGAACCAGTATCAAATACCCACGTGCTACTGCGAGCATTAGTAAGGTACACATCAATAACATGTATATCACATATTCCTTTGTTCACCTTGCCATCCTTCTTATCCGCTAAATACTTGGGGCAGTTCCGCTTCCAGTGACCAGTCTGCTTGCAGTAGAAGCACTCAGTTTCAGGCTTAGGTCCAGGTTTGGGTTTCTTCTCTTGAGCAGCAACTTGCTTGTTGTTCTTTTTGAAGTTCCCCTTCTTCTTCCCTTTGCCCTTTTTCTTGAAACTAGTTGTCTTGTTGACCATCAACACTTGATGCTCCTTCTTGATTTCTACCTCCGCAGCTTTCAGCATTGCGAAGAGCTCGGGAATAGTCTTATTCATCCCTTGCATATTATAGTTCATCACGAAGCTCTTGTAGCTAGGTGGCAGTGATTGGAGAATTCTGTCAATGACGCAATCATCTGGAAGATTAACTCCCAATTGAATCAAGTGATTATTATACCCAGACATTTTGAGTATATGCTCACTGACAGAACTGTTCTCCTCCATCTTGCAGCTATAGAACTTATTGTAGACTTCATATCTCTCAATCCGGGCATTTTCTTGAAATATTAACTTCAACTCCTGGAACATCTCATATGCTCCATGACGTTCAAAACATCGTTGAAGTCCCGATTCTTAGCCGTAAAGCATGGCACACTGAACTATCGAGTAGTCATCAGCTTTGCTCTGCCAGACGTTCATAGCATCTGGTGTTGCTCCAGCAGTAGGCCTAGCACCCAGCGGTGCTTCCAGGACGTAATTCTTCTGTGCAGCAATGAGGATAATCCTCAAGTTACGGACCCAGTCCGTGTAATTTCTACCATCATCTTTCAACTTTGCTTTCTCGAGGAACGCATTAAAATTCAACAGAACAACAACACGGGCCATCTATCTACAACCAAACATAAACAAGCAAGATACTATCAGGTACTAAGTTCATGATAAATTTAGGTTCAATTAATCATATTACTAAAGAACTCCCACTTAGATAGACATCCCTCTAATCCTCTAAGTGATTACATGATCCAAATCAACTAAACCATGTCCGATCATCACGTGAGATGGAGTAGTTTCATTGGTGAACATCACTATGTTGATCATATCTACTATATGATTCACGCTCGACCTTTCGGTCTCCGTGTTCCGAGGCCATATTTGTATATGCTTGGCTCGTCAAGTATAACCTGAGTATTCCGCGTGTGCAACTATTTTGCACCCGTTGTATTTGAACGTAGAGCCTATCACACCCGATCATCACGTGGTGTCTCAGCACGAAGAACTTTCACAACGGTGCATACTCAGGGAGAACACTCCTTGATAATTAGTGAGAGATCATCTTAAAATGCTATCGTCAATCAAAGCAAGATAAGATGCATAAAAGATAAACATCACATGCAATCAATATAAGTGATATGATATTGCCATCATCATCTTGTGCTTGTGATCTCCATCTTCGAAGCACCGTCGTGATCACCATCATCACCGGCGCGACACCTTGATCACCATCGTAGCATCGTTGTTGTCTCGCCAATCTTATGCTTCCACGACTATCGCTACCGCGTAGTGATAAAGTAAAGCATTACAGCGCAGTTGCATTGCATACAATAAAGCGACAACCATATGGCTCCTGCCAGTTGCCGATAACTCGGTTACAAAACATGATCATCTCATACAATAAAATTTAGCATCATGTCTTGACCATATCACATCACAACATGCCCTGCAAAAACAAGTTAGACGTTCTCTACTTTTGTTTGTTGCAAGTTTTACGTGGCTGCTACGGGCTTAAGTAAGAACCAATCTTACCTACGCATCAAAACCACAACGATAGTTTGTCAAGTTGGTGTTGTTTTAACCTTCGCAAGGACCGGGCGTAGCCACACTCGGTTCAACTAAAGTTGGAGAAACTGACACCCGCTAGCCAGCTTTGTGCAAAGCACGTCGGGAGAACCGGTCTCGCGTAAGCGTACGCGTAATGTTGGTCCCGGCCGCTTCGTCCAACAATACCGCTGAACCAAAGTATGACATGCTGGTAAGCAGTATGACTTATATCGCCCACAACTCACTTGTGTTCTACTCGTGCATATAACATCAACACATCAAACCTAGGCTCGGATGCCACTGTTGGGGAACGTAGTAATTTCAAAAAAATTCCTACGCACACGCAAGATCATGGTGATGCATCGCAACGAGAGGGGAGAGTGTGATCTACGTACCCTTGTAGACCGACAGCAGAAGCGTTATGACAACGCGGTTGATGTAGTCGTACGTCTTCACGGCCCGACCGATCAAGCACCGAAACTACGTCACCTCCGAGTTTTAGCACACGTTCAGCTCGATGACGATCCCCGGACTCCAATCCAGCAAAGTGCCGGGGAAGAGTTCCGTCAGCACGACGGCGTGGTGACGATCTTGATGTTCTACCATTGCAGGGCTTCGCCTAAGCACCGCTACAATATTATCGAGGATTATGGCGGAAGGGGGCACCACACACGGCTAAGAAAACGATCAAGTGGATCAACTTGTGTGTCTAGGGGTGCCCCCTTCCCCTGTATATAAAGGAGCAAGGGGAGGAGGCCGGTCGGCCCTATGGCGCGCCAAGGAGGAGGAGTCCTCCTCCTAGTAGGAGTAGGACTCCCCTCTTTCCTACTCCTACTAGGAGGGGGAAAGGAAGGGGGGAGGGAGAAGGAAACGGGGGAGCCAATTCGGACCAGGGGGGAGGAGGCGCGCAGCCCACCCTGTCTGCTCCTCTCTCTCTCTCCACTAAGGCACATATGGACTATTACTTCTCCCGGGGGGTTCCGGTAACCCTCTGGCACTCCGGTTTTCTTCGAAATCACCCGGAACACTTCTGATGTCCGAATATAGTCGTCCAATATATCAATCTTTATGTCTCGACCATTTCGAGACTCCTCGTCATGTCTGTGATCACATCTGGGACTCCGAACTAACTTCGGTACATCAAAACTCATAAACTCATAATATAAGTGTCATCGAAACCTTAAGCGTGCGGACCCTACGGGTTCGAGAACAATCTAGACATGACCGAGACATGTCTCCGGTCAATAACCAATAGCGGAACCTAGATGCTCATATTGGCTCCCACATATTCTACGAAGATATTTATCGGTCAGACCGCATAACAACATACGTTGTTCCCTTTGTCATCGGTGTGTTACTTGCCCGAGATTCGATCGTCGGTATCTCAATACCTAGTTCAATCTCGTTACTGGCAAGTCTCTTTACTCGTTTCGTAATACATCATCTCGCAACTAACTCATTAGTTGCAATGCTTGCAAGGCTTATGTGATGTGCATTACCGAGAGGGCCCAGAGATACCTCTCCGACAATTGGAGTGACAAATCCTAATCTCGAAATACGCCAACCCAACATTTACCTTTGGAGACACCTGTAGAGCTCCTTTATAATCACCTAGTTACGTTGTGACGTTTGGTAGCACACAAAGTGTTCCTCCGGCAAACGGGAGTTGCATAATCTCATAGTCATAGGAACATGTATAAGTCATGAAGAAAGCAATAGCAACATACTAAACGATCGGGTGCTAAGCTAATGGAATGGGTCATGTCAATCACATCATTCTCCTAATAATGTGATCCCTGTTAATCAAATGACAACACATGTCTATGGTTAGGAAACATAACCATCTTTGATTAACAAGCTAGTCAAGTAGAGGCATACTAGTGACGTTTTAGTTTGTCTATGTATTCACAAAAGTATTATGTTTCCGGATAATACAATTCTAGCATGAATAATAAACATTTATCATGATATAAGGAAATAAAATAATAACATTATTATTGCCTCTAGGGCATATTTCCTTCACAAGTCCCTGCGGATGTCGGCAGTGTAGTTTAAGTTTCCGAACCTGACCTGACGGCCAGGGGCGTAGCTCTCGATCTGCTCTAGATGGCCAAGCGAATTGGCCCGCAGTGTGAAGCCGCCGAATACGGAGATCTGTCCAGGGAGGAAAACCTCACCCTGGACCACATTGTTACCGATGATCGAAGGGGCCATTGAGCCTTGTGGTGACAGCATAGTGGAACTCTCAATGAAAGCACCAATGTCGGTGTGAAAACCGGCGGATCTCGGGTAGGGGGTCCCGAACTGTGCGTCTAAGGCCGATGGTAACAGGAGGTAGGGGACATGATGTTTACCCAGGTTCGGGCCCTCTTGATGGAGGTAATACCCTACGTCCTACTTGATTGATATTGATGATATGAGTATTACAAGAGTTGATCTACCACGAGATCATAGAGGCTAAACCCTAGAAGCTAGCCTATGGTATGATTGTATGTTGTCCTAGGGACTAAACCCTCCGGTTTATATAAACACCGGAGGGGACTATGGTTACACAGAGTCGGTTACAAGCGAGGATATCTACATATCCGTATTGCCAAGCTTGCCTTCCACGCCAAGGAAAGTCCCATCCGGACACATGACGAAGTCTTCAATCTTGTATCTTCAAGTCCAACAGTCCGGCCAAAGGATATAGTCCGGCTGTCCGGAGACCCCCTAATCCAGGACTCCCTCACAGGTTCTTTTCCATAAGAACATATGACTATATTCGGAATACATGCCTACATTACATTGATGAATTGGAGCTAGTTTTGTGTCACCCTAGGTTATGATTGTTACATGATGAACCGCATCCGGCATAATTCTCTATCACCAATCCAATTCCTACGAGCTTTCCATACATTGTTCTCCGCTTATTTACTTTTCCGTTGCTATTGTTACAATCACTACAAAATACCAAAAACATTACTTTTGTTATCATTACCTTTTGCTGCCGTTACCACCACTATCATATTACTTTGCTGCATATATTAAGTTTCCAGGTGTGGTTGAATTGACAACTCAGCTGCTAATACTCGAGAATATTCTTTGGCTCCCCTTGTGTCGAATCAATAAATTTGGGTTGAATACTCTACCCACAAAAACTATTGCGATCCCCTATACTTGTGGGCTATCAAGACTATTTTCTTGCGCCATTGCCAGGGAGCATAGTTCTATTCTTTGAGTCACTTGGGATTTATATCTGCTTATCATTATGAAGAACTTGAGAGATCCTAAAACCAAGATTTATCCCTCAACTATGAGGGGAGGTAAGGAACTGCCATCTAGCTCTCCACTTGATTCACCTTCTGTTTTGAGTAAGCTTGCGATACCTCAACTTGCTTCTTCTATTCATTTTGATATGTCGCATGTTATTGATGACGCCACTTCTGCTATGCATGACTTCTATGCTTGATACTACTGTGCCACTTGGTGAATTTCTTGATGAACAACTTGCTAGGGTTAGAGAGAATGAAATTATTGAAACTGATAATATTGATGAAAGTGATAATAAAGACTCTCCCCCTAATAGATATGAATTGCCTTTTGTTCCCGGGAGTTATGTTCTGTATGAAGAATCTGCTAGAGCTATTCTTGCTTGCAATGATAGATATGATCTAAAGAGGTTATTAGCTAAATGGAAGCATCAATCCCTTAATGCTAGAATGAAACCTGACCCTGATTTTGCTACTTCACCTATCTATGTTACTGATAAGGATTATGAATTCTTTGTTGATCCTGATATAATTACTTTGGTTGAATCTGATCTTTTTATGCCTATGAATCTGAAACTGTTGTGGCACATCTTACTAAATTAAATGATATAGCCACCCTGTTCACTAATGATGAGAGAACTCGCTACTTTTAAATCCTTAAAATATTTCCGTTCTCATTAAAGGGTGATGCTAAGATATGGTTTAATTCTCTTGATCCTAGTTGTGTGCGTAGTCCCCAGGATATGATTTATTACTTCTCTGCTAAATATTTCCCTGCTCATAAGAAACAAGCTGCTTTAAGGGATATATATATAATTTTGTGCAAATTGAAGAAGAGAGTCTCCACAAGCTTGGAGGAGGCTTCTCCAATTACTTAATGCTTTGCCTGATCATCCTCTTAAGAAAAATGAAATACTTGATATCTTTTATAATGGACTAACCGATGCTTCTAGAGATTACCTGGATAGTTGTGCTGGTTCTGTTTTCAAGGAAAGGACACCGGATGAAGCTGAAATTCTATTAAACAATATGTTGACAAATGAAAATAATTGGACACTTCCTGAGCCAACTCCGAAGAAGAGAGGTGTTCTATTTCTCAGTCCTGAAGATATGCAAGAGGCAAAGAAATCCATGAAAGGAAAGGGTATTAAAGCTGAAGATGTTAAGAATTTACTTCCTATTGAAGAAATACATGGTCTTAATTTACCGTCTGTCAAAGAAATGCATAATTTTAATCCATCTCCTATTGAAGAAACACATGGTCTTGATAACCCGACACAGGTAGTAAAGGTAAATTCTCTCTATAGATATGATAAAGCTGAAATCCCATTTACTAATTTGCTAGCCCATGCTTAGATGAGTTTGATAAATTTATGGTTAAGCAAGAAGACTTCAATGCTTATTTTGGTAGAGAATTTAAACGCGGTGCTGATATGCTTGAACACTTGGGTGATTATATGGCTAATGTCAAAGGTGAACTTAAACTTATTAGTAAACATGCTTCTATGGTTACCACTCAAGTAGAACAAGTACTTAAAGCTCAAAATGATTTGCTCAATGAATTGAATAGTAAGGATAATGATTATGTTGTTAGAGTGGCTACTAGAACTGGTAAGATGACTCAGGAACCTTTGTATCCTGAAGGCCACCCTAAGAGAATTGAGAAAGATTCTCAGAGAAATAATATAGATGCACCTAGTCCTTCTAAAAGGAAGAAAAAGAAAAATGATAGGACTTTGCATGCTTCTAGTGAACCTATTACTGAAACACCTGAGAATCCAAATGATATTTCTATTTCTGATGCTAAAACACAATCTGGTAATGAACCTGAAACTAGTGATAATGTTAATGATAATGTTCATGTTGATGCTCAACCTAGCAATGATAATGATATAGAAATTGAACCTGCTATTGATCTTGATAACCCACAATCAAAGAATCAACCTTATGATAAGAAAGACTTTGTTGCTAGGAATCACGGTAAGGAAAGAGAGCCTTGGGTTCAAAAACCCATGCCTTTTCCTCCCAAACCATCCAAGAAAAAGGATGATGAGGATTTTGGGCGCTTTGCTGAAATGATTAGACCTATGTTTTTGCGTATGCGATTAACTCATATGCTTAAAATGAATCCTTATTCTAAGTATATGAAAGATATTGTTACTAATAAAATAATGATACCTGAAGCTGAAATTTCCACCATGCTTGCTAATTATACTTTTAAGGGTGGAATACCAAAGAAACTTGGAGATCCAGGAGTACCCACTATACCATGCTCCATTAAAAGAAACTATGTTAAAACTGCTTTATGTGATCTTGGAGCCGGTGTTAGTGTTATACCTATCTCTTTATATTGTAGACTTGATTTGAATAAGTTGACACATACTGAAATATCTTTGCAAATGGCTGATAAATCAACTGCTATACCTGTCGGTATTTGTGAGGATGTGCCTGTTGTGGTTGCAAACGTTACTATTTCAACGGACTTTGTTATTCTTGATATTCCCGAGGACGATAGTATGTCCATTATTCTTGGAAGACCCTTTTTGAATACTGCAGGGGCTTTTATTGATTTCAACAAAGGCAATGTCACTTTTCATGTTAATGGTAATGAGCATACGGTACACTTTCCGAGGAAACAACCTCAAGTCCACAGTATCAATTCTACTGGAAAAATTCCATCGATTATTTTTGGAGGTTTTGAATTTCCTCTTCCTACTGCCAAGAAGAAATATGATATTCTTATTGTTGGGGATGTGCATATCCCCGTTAAGGTAACCTAGTGTTATTCAAAAATTCTCCGGTTCCATGTTATTCGGAATGAGTTTGTTAACAAGACTTGATCAACCTTGTTAATGGATTCCTTTTGATGATCATGAGAAAACACAACTCTCTGTACCCTCTTTTACTTTCTGTTATTTATATTAAATAAAATAAAAAAAATAGTATTTTCTGTCTATTATCTGAACTATCTGTGCAATATAAAAATACCCCAAAAATAAAAGTTCTCCAAATGCCCTGAAATTTAAATATGTTTTTTCTAGAATATTTGAGAATATTTGGCACTGAGAACACAACAGGGGGGCATCCACCTGGCCACGAGGGTGGAGGGCGCGCCCTACCCCCTGGGCGCGCCCCCTGCCTCGTGGGCTCACGGTGGCCCTCCTCCACTTATTCCTGCACCCACACACTCCTTCTTCCTCCCACAAACACCATTATCCAGTTCAAACCTGAGTCCAAGCTCATTTTGCTGCCATTTTTTATCTCCTTGCTCAAAGCACCTCTCACAAAACTGCTTGGGGGTATTATTCCTTTGTATGTCACTCCTCCATTGGTCCAATTAGTTTTTGTTCTAGTGTTTTATTCATTGCAAATTTGTGCTGCCTAGGTGACCCTGTTCTTAAGCTTGCATGCCAAATTTATATGGTTCCAAGTAGTTGTTATCAATTTTGTTGAGTTTGGTTCACTTTTATTCTGAAGTTACTAAATTTTTTAGAATTTTCCAGAGAATAATGAAGAGATGTTTGAGGGGCTCATCGAGCCGAAGCTCGAAGGAAAAGCAAAATGAAGAAGCAAAGAAGCCCAAATATAATCTGCCTCGCACCGTGGAGGTTAGGCTGTGTCAATGGCCCTCCGAAGATTTCTTGAGAACAACCGGGATTTATGAGGATTTTTATGAATTGGCTAAGAATGCAGGCCTCACCAACTTCCACCGCGACCAACGCGAACAGTATCTCTTACTCACCAATACTTTTGTGCAAAACTTCTACTATTATCCTAGGGAATCACCTCCTCCAGTAGAGTTTCATTTATATGATGTGGTTAAGAAGATGTCACTATATGAATTTTGCAGGGTTTGCAAAATACCTTTCGAGGGTAGCTTAGAGGAACCACATCGTAAAGACGTGGATGGGTTTATTGACACTATCACTGTAGGGGAAACTAGGAAGGTTTCCAATGCAAGAATAAATAGCATACATTTTCCTGTTTTACGCTACTTTGCAATATTTGCTAGTCATTGCTTAATTGGTCACGAAAACTGTGGAAACCTTAGTGTTCCTGATATTTTTATTTTGTTCCATGGTTTATTCCATGACGACTCTGTTAGTATGGGAGGTATTATTGCTAAACGGTTAAGTCTGAATCGTACAAAGGGCCCCATCTTTGGTGGTATCTATGTTTCACGCCTTGCTGCATATTGTAACATACCCATTAGGCACTATGAAAAAGAAGAAAAATTGCTGCCTACTGTTTATTGAGATTATAAGAGTATGGTAGCGCATGATTTTATTATAAAGAATAGGGAAGGGGATCTTAAATACAAATTGTTCTGTAATAAACGTCATCCTGAGACTATCACCTTGCCTGCTCCTTCCTTGTTTGATTTATCTACAGGCCAGTACCTTGTCTCGCCGGAGGACATTCACACTTACCTAAACCCTACATCAGCCACAGAGCCAGAGTCGGAACCAGAAGTTGATCCTCCACGACAGTCTAACTACCAGTGCGATTCGGAGATGATTGCCAACCAATGGCAATTAGAGTCTTCTTCTTCGCAGTACGACCCCAATTATTACTATGGATATCCGCCAGGCCAACCGTGGCCATAGACCAACTTAGGCCAAAAGCTTAAGCTTGGGGGAGTACGTATTTCCCACCGACATTACATTCATGTTCACACACTCATTGCTAGATGTCGGTGCTCATACTTTTTCGTTGTAATATCCACGCTAGTTCATTTTCCTTTTTATGCTTTCTTCTTGTGTGTTTAATAAACCTTAAGAAAAAAACCAAAAAAATTAGTTGTAGCTTTTAGCTAGTTTTAATTTCCATGCTTGTAGTAGTAATTAAAAAGAAAACCCAAAAAGATTTCATGTTCTTCTTTTGCTTGTTGGGAGCTTTCCCGTGTAAATAGTTTTATTTCTTTCCTTTTCTTTGGGGGTCGATAGGAGAAGACCATGATTAAATTGTTGAAGTGGCTCTTATATGCATTATTGTTGATCAGACAAAAGAGGCCATACTACCTTGTCTTCTCCTGTTTATTGAATGCTTGCAGATTTCAGCTTAGTCCAATGCACGTGCACTATTATTATTATCCACATCGTTCGGTCGTGCAAGTGAAAGGCAATTATGATGATATATGATGGACTTATTGAGATGAGAAAAGCTGGTATGAACTCGACCTCTTTTCTTTTTGTAAATATGATTAGTTCATCGTTCCTGATTCAGCCTATTATGAATAAACATGTTTGCAATGAAAATTAGAGATCACAGTTTCTTATGCCATGCTTAATTAGCTAAGAGCTTATAATGGTTTACCTTGCGTGCCAACATGCTATTAAAATGGTTGTGATGTGGTATGATAGGGTGGTATCCTCTTTTGGACGATTCAAGTGGCTTGACTTGGCACATGTTCACGCATGTAGTTGAAACAAAATCAACATAGCCTCTATGATATTTATGTTCATGGTGCATTATATCCTACTCATGCTTGCATTCGGTGTCGATTAATTTTAATGCATGTTCATGACTGTTGTCGCTCTCTAGCTGGTCGCTTCCCAGTCTCTTTCTAGCCTTCACCTGTACTAAGCGGGAATACTGCTTGTGCATCCAATCCCATAAACCCCAAAGTTATTCCATATGAGTCCACCATACCTACCTATATACGGTATCTACCTGCCATTCCAAGTAAATTTTTATGTGCCAATCTCTAAAGCTTCAAATAAATATCCTTTTTTGTATGCTCGAATAGCTCACGTATCAACTAGGGCTGTCCGTATCTTCCATGTTAGGCGGGTTATTCTCAAGAGGAGTGGACTCCGCTCCTCACTCACGAGAAAATGGGTAGTCACCGGGATGCCCAGTCCCTTGCTTTATGCAAACTAAATCAAAATAATTGCAAACAAAACTCCCCCTAGGATTCTTGTTAGTTGGAGGCACTCGTTGTTTCGAGCAAGCCATGGATTGATGCTTGTTGGTGGAGGGGGAGTATAAACTTTACCATTCTGTTTGGGAACCGCCTATAATGTGTGTAGCATGGAAGATATCGCCATCTCTTGGTTGTTATGTTGACAATGAAAGTATACAGCTCAAAATATTATTCATCTATATTTCAAAACCGAGCTCTAGCACCTCTACAAATCCCTGCTTCCCTCTATGAAGGGCCTATCTATTTACTTTTATGTTGAGTCATCATCCTCTTATGAAAAAGCACCAGTTGGAGAGCACCGCTGTCATTTGCATTCATTACTGTTAGTTTACATTGAGTATGACTTGACTGGATCTCTTTTACCATGAATTACAATGTCTAGTCAGTTGATCTTTAAAGGTGCTCTACATTTATGTTTTGCGGTCTCAGAAAGGGCTAGTGAGATACCATCCTGTTATATCATATTATGATTGTTTTGAGAAAGTGTTGTCATCCGAGATTTATTATTATTGCTCGCTAGTTGATTATGCTATTGATATGAGTAAACAGGAGACCTAAGCATTATTGTGAATATGGTTAGTTCATAATCTTTGCTGAAAACTTGAATGCTGGCTTTACATATTTACAACAACAAGAGCAAACCAAGTTGGTAAAAGTTTTTCTTTATCACTTTCAATTTATCAACTGAATTGCCTGAGGACAAGCAAAGGTTTAAGCTTGGGGGAGTTGATACATCTCCGTCGTATCTACTTTTCCAAACACTTTTGCCCTTGTTTTGGACTCTAACTTGCATGATTTGAATGGAACTAACCCGGACTGACGCTGTTTTCAGCAAAATTGCCATGGTGTTATTTGTGTGTAGAAACAAAAGTTCTCGGAATGACCTGAAACTCCACGGAGCGTATTTTTGGAAATAATAAAAAATACTGGCAAAAGATCAAGACCAGGGGGACCACACCCTAGCCACGAGGGTGGGGGGCGCGCCTGCCCCCTGGGTGCGCCCCTACCTCGTGGGCCCCCTGGGGCTCCTCCGACCTCAACCCCAACTCTATATATTCACTTTCGGGGAGAAAAAAATAGAGGAGAAGGATTCATCGCGTTTTACGATACGGAGCCGCCGCCAAGCCCTAAAACCTCTCGGGAGGGCTGATCTAGAGTCCGTTCGGGGCTCTGGAGAGGGGAATCTGTCGCCATCGTCATCATTAACCATCCTCCATCACCAATTTCATGATGCTCACCACCGCGCGTGAGTAATTCCATCAGAGGCTTGCTGGATGGTGATGGGTTGGATGAGATTTATCATGTAATTGAGTTAGTTTTGTTAGGGTTTGATCCCTAGTATCCACTATGTTCTGATATTGATGTTGCTATGACTTTCCTATGCTTAATTCTTGTCACTAGGGCCCGAGTGCCATGATTTCAGATCTGAACCTATTATGTTTTCATGAATATATGTGAGTTCTTGATCCTATCTTGCAAGTATATAGTCACCTACTATGTGTTATGATCCGGCAACCCCGAAGCGACAATAATCGGGACTACTCCCGGTGATGACCGTAGTTTGAGGAGTTCATGTATTCACTATGTGTTAATGCTTTGGTCCGGTAGTCTATTAAAAGGAGGCCTTAATATCCCTTATTTTCCGCTAGGACCCCGCTGCCACAGGAGGGTAGGACAAAAGATGTCATGCAAGTTCCTTTCCATAAGCACGTATGACTATATTCGGAATACATGCCTACATTACATTGATAAATTGGAGCTAGTTCTGTGTCACCCTAGGTTATGACTGTTACATGATGAACCGCATCCGGCATAGTTCTCTATCACCGATCCATTGCCTACGAGCTTTCCATATATTGTTCTCCGCTTATTTACTTTTCCATTGCTATTGTTACAATCACTACAAAATACCAAAAACATTACCTTTGTTATCATTACCTTTTGCTGCCGTTACCACCACTATCATATTACTTTTCTACTAAATACTTTGCTGCAGATATTAAGTTTCCAGGTGTGGTTGAACTGACAACTCAGCTGCTAATACTTGACAATATTCTTTGGCTCCCCTTGTGTCGAATCAATAAATTTGGGTTGAATACTCTACCCTCAAAAACTGTTGCGATCCCCTATACTTGTGGGTTATCATCGAGCATGGAGCGATTATCGAGAGAAAGCTGAGCATAAATTTTGTGAATAATAATTTCTCTTAAGAGCTCATGATTGGGGCATGAATATAACATTGACTTAAGCCTCCTCCAAGCTTGAGCGATGCTTTCTCCTTCGCGAGGCCAAAAATTATATATATAATTACGATCATGATGAACAAGATGCATAGGATAAAACTTCTGATGAAATTCCAATTTCAATCGGTTGTAGTTCCATGATCCCATATCATCACATAGCCTAAACCATGGCAATGCCTTTCCCTTCAAAGATAAAGAGAAGACCTTCTTCTTGATAACATCCTCAGGCATACCTGATAAGCTTAAATAATCCACAAACTTCATCCACATAGATTAGGTGCAAATCAGGATGTCATGTTCCATCTCCTGTAAAAGTATTAGCTAGCAGTTTCTCTATCATACCCGAAGGAATTTCAAAGTAAACATTTTCAGTAGGTTCAGTAGGTTGAGGAGCAACTATTTATTCTACTGGTCGGGGTGAAGATACCCCGAACAAGCCCCTCAAAGGATTATGTTCCATAGTAACAAGTGACAGTAAATTTCAGCACACTATATCAATTTTTCCTTACCAAATTCCACCTACCAAAGGTGCTTAACTCCCTGGCAACGGCGCCAGAAAAGAGTCTTGATGACCCATAAGTATAGGTTATCTATCATTGTCCTTTCGATAAGTAAGAGTGTCGAACCCAACGAGGAGCAGAAGGAAATGATAAGCAGTTTTCAGTAAGGTATTCTCTGCAAGCACTGAAATTATCGGTAACAAATAGTTTTGTGATAAAGTAATTTGTAACGGGTAACAAGTAATGAAAGTAAATAAGGTGCAGCAAGATGGCCCAATCATTTTTGTAGCAAAGGATAATCCTGGACAAACTCTTATATAAAGGAAAGCGCTCCCGAGGACACATGGGAATTATTGTCAAGCTAGTTTTCATCATGTTCATATGATTCGTGTTTTGTATTTTGATAATTTGATATGTGGGTGGACCGGTGCTTGGGTACTGCCCATCCTTGGACAAGCATCCCACTTATGATTAACCCCTATTGCAGGCATCCACAACTACAAAAGAAGTATTAAGGTAAACCTAACCATAGCATGAAACATATGGATCCAAATCAGCACCTTACGAAGCAACTCATAAATTAGGGTTTAAGCTTCTATCACTCTAGCAACCCATCATCTACTTATTACTCCCCAATACCTTCCTCTAGGCCCAAACAATGGTGAAGTGTCATGTAGTCGACGTTCACATGACACCACTAGAGGAGAGACAACATACATCTCATCAAAATATCGAACGAATACCAAATTCACATGACTACTTATAGCAAGACTTTTCCCATGTTCTCAGGAATAAACGTAACTACTCACGAATCATATTCATGTTCATAATCAGAGGGGTATTATTATGCATAAAGGATCTAAACATAGATCTTCCACCGAATAAACCAACTAGCATCAACTACAAGGAGTAATCAATACTACTAGCAACCCACAGGTACCAATCTGAGGTTTTGAGACAAAGATTGGATACAAGAGATGAACTAGGGTTTGAGATGAGATGGTGTTGGTGAAGATGTTGATGGAGATTGACCCCCTCCCAATGAGAGGATCGATGGTGATGATGATGGGGATGATTTCCCCCTCCCGGAGGGAAGTTTCCCCGACAGAACAGCTCCACCGGAGCCCTAGGTTGGTTCCGCCAAGGTTCCGCCTCGTGGCGGCGGAGTTTCGTCCCGTGAGCTAGCTTATGATTTTTTTCCTCGACGAACGACTCCATATAGCCAAAGATGGGCATCAAAGGGTTGCCAGGGGGCCCACGAGTTAGGGGGCGCGCCCAGGGGGGTAGGGCGCGCCCCCACCCTCGTGGATGGTGGGTGGCCCCCCTCTGGTACTTCTTTCGCCCAATATTTTTTATATATTCTGAAACATGGTCCCGTGAAGTTTCAGGACTTTTGGAGTTGTGCAGAATAGGTCTCTAATATGTGCTCCTTTTCCAGCCCAGAATTCCAGCTGCCCTCTTCATGTAAACCTTTTAAAATAAGAGAGAATAGGCATAAGTATTGTGACATATTGTGTAATAACAGCCCATAATGCAATAAATATCAATATAAAAGCATGATGCAAAAAGGACGTTGATACGTCTCCAACATATCTATAATTTTTGATTGCTCCATGCTATTTTATCTTCCGTTTTGGACATTATTGGGCTTTATTATTCACTTTTATATTATTTTTGGGACTAACCTATTAACCGGAGGCCCAACCCAGAATTGCTGTTTTTTTGCCTATTTCAGAGTTTCGCAGAAAAAGAATATCAAATGGAGTCCAAACGGAATGAAAACTTCGGGAACGTGATTTTTGGAACGAACAAGATCCAGGAGACTTGGACCCTATATCAAGCAACCAACAGGGAAGCCACAAGGTAGGGGAGGTGTACGCAAAAGTCAACATACCAAGTACCCATCACAAACCCTTATCTCCCGCATTACATTATTTGCCATTTTCCTCTCGTTTTCCTCTCCCCCACTTCACCCTTGCCGTTTTATTTTCCCTCTCTCTCTATATCCTCCATCTCTTTCTCTATTTGCCTCTTTTTCGCTTGCTCCTAGTTTGCTTGTGTGTTGGATTGCTTGCTTGTCATGATGGCTCGAGATAACACTAAATTGTGTGACCTTACCAATACCAACAACAATGATTTTATTAGCACTCTGATTTCTCCTCTTACCGATGGTGAATCTTGTGAAATTAATGCTGCCATGCTGAATCTTGTCATGAAGAATCCGTTTTCCGGCCTTCCTAGTGAAGATGCCGCTACCCATCTAAATAGCTTCGTTGATTTGTGTGATATGCAAAATAAGAAATATGTGGACAATGATATTGTTAAATTGAAGCTATTTCCTTTTTCGCTTAGAGATCATGCTAAAGCTTGGTTTTTGTCTTTGCCTAAAAATAGTATTGGTTCTTGGAATAAGTGCGAAGATGCTTTTATCTCTAAGTATTTTCCTCCCGCTAAGATTATCTCTCTTAGAAACGATATTATGAATTTTAAGAAACTTGATCATGAACATGTTGCACAAGCTTGGGAGAGGATGAAATTAATGATACATAATTGCCCAACACATGGTTTGAATTTGTGGATGATTATACAAAAAATTTATGCCGGATTGAATTTTGCTTCTAGAAATCTTTTAGATTCGGCCGCGGGAGGCACTTTTATGGAAATCACTTTAGGAGAAGCTACTAAACTCCTAGATAATATTATGGTTAATTATTCTCAATGGCACACTGAAAGATCTACTAATAAATAAGTGCACGTGATAGAAGCAATTAATATTTTGAGTCGAAAGTTGGATGAACTTATGAAATTATTTTCTACTAAGAGTGTTTCTTCTGATCCTAATGATATGCCTTTGTCTACTTTGATTGAGAATAATAATGAATCTATGGATGTGAATTTTGTTGGTAGGAATAATTTTGGCAACAACATGTATAGAGGAAACTTTAATCCTAGTCCTTATCCTAGTAATTCCTCTAATAATTATGGTAATTCCTACAACAATTCCTATGGAAATTTTAATAAGATGCCCTCTGAATTTGAGACTAGTGTTAAGGAATTTATGAATTCACAAAAGAATTTCAATGCTTTCCTTGAAGAGAAATTGCTTAAAGTTGATGATTTGGCTAGGAACATTGATAGAATTTCTCTTGATGTTGATTCTTTAAAACTTAGATCTATTCCTCCTAAGCATGATATCAATGAATCTCTCAAAGCCATGAGAATTTCCATTGATGAGTGCAAAGAAAGAACCGCTAGGATGCGTGCTAAGAAAGATTCCTTTATAAGAGCGTGTTCTTCTAGTTTCCATGATAATAAAGATGAAGATCTAAAAGTTATTGATGTGTCCCCTATTAAGTCTCTGTTTTGCAATATGAATCTTCATAATGATGGGACTGAATATGATCCACCTTTACCTAGAAGGCGTTCCAAAAATTCGGAGTTTTTAGATCTTGATGCTAAATTTGATAAAAGTGGGATTGAAGAGATCAAAACTCTAGATGTTAATGAACCTACTATTTTGGATTTCAAGGAATGTAATTATGATAGATTCTCTTTGATAGATTGTATTTCCTTGTTGCAATCCATGCTAAATTCTCCCCATGCTTATAGTCAAAATAAAGCTTTTACCAAACATATCGTTGATGCTTTGATGCAATCTTATGAAGAAAAACTTGAGTTGGAAGTTTCTATCCCTAGAAAACTTTATGATGAGTGGGAACCAACTATTAAAATTAAAATTAAAGATCATGAATGCTATGCTTTGTGTGATTTGGGTGCTAGTGTTTCCATGATTCCAAAGACTTTGTGTGATTTGTTAGGTTTCCGTGATTTTGATGATTGCTCTTTAAACTTGCACCTTTCGGATTCCACTATTAAGAAACATATGGGAAGAATTAATGATGTTATTATTGTTGCAAATAGGAACTATGTGCCTGTATATTTTATTGTTCTTGACATAGATTGCAATCCTTCATGTCCTATTATTCTTGGTAGACCTTTCCTTAGAACGATTGGTGCAATTATTGATATGAAGGGAGGAAATATTAGATTCCAATTTCTGTTAAGGAAAGGCATGGAACACTTTCCTAGAAAGAAAATTAAATTACCTTATGAATCTATTATGAGAGCCACTTATGGATTGCCTACCAAAGATGGCAATACCTAGATCTATCCTTGCTTTTTATGCCTAGCTAGGGGCGTTAAACGATAGCGCTTGTTGGGAGGCAACCCAATTTTATTTTTGTTCCTTGATTTTTTCTCCTGTTTAGTAATAGATAATTTATCTAGCCTCTTTTTTGTTGTGTTTTTTGTGTTTAATTAGTGTTTGTGCCAAGTAGAACCCTTGCGAAGACTTGGGGAAAGTCTTGTTAATCTTGCTGTAAAAAACAGAAACTTTAGCACTCACAAGAACTGCTGCCATTTTTATTTGGAAAGTGATATTTAGTTAATTCTTTTTTAAGATGATTAATAAATAAATTTCTCACGTCCAGAAATTTATTTTATAATTTTTGGGGTTCCAGATCTTGTGCTAGCTACATATTACTCCAGACTGTTCTGTTTTTGATAGATTCTGTTTTTCGTGTGTTGTTTGCTCATTTTGATGAATCTATGGCTAGTAAAATAGTTTATAAACCATAAAGAAGTTGGAATTCAGTAGGTTTAACACCAATATAAACAAATAATGAGTTAATTACAGTACTTTGAAGTGGTCTTTTGTTTTCTTTCGCTAACGGAGCTCACGAGATTTTTACTTTAAGTTTTGTGTTGTGAAGTTTTCAAGTTTTGGGTAAAGATTTGATGGATTATGGAATAAGGAGTGGTAAGATCCTAAGCTTGGGGATGCCCATGGAACCCCCAAGATAATATAAGGACACCTAAAAGCCAAAGCTTGGGGATGCCCCGGAAGGCATCCCCTCTTTCGTCTACTTCCATCGGTAACTTTACTTTGGGCTATATTTTTATTCACCACATGACATGTGTTTTGCTTGGAGCGTCTTGTATGATTTGAGTCTTTATTTGTTAGTTTTCCACAATAATCTTTGCTGTACACACCTTTTGAGAGACACATGATTTGAAAATTATTAGAATACTCTATGTGCTTCACTTATATCTTTTGAGTTATATAGTTTTGCTCTAGTACTTCACTTATATCTTTTAGAGCACGGTGGTGGATTTGTTTTATAGAAACTATTGATATCTCATGCTTCACTTAGATTATTTTGAGAGTCTTAAATATCATGGTAATTTTCTTAAATAATCCTAATATGCTAGGTATTCAAGATTGATAATAAAATTTTCTTATGAGTGTGTTGAATACTAAGAGAGTTTGATGCTTGATGATCGTTTTGAGATATAAAGATGGTGATATTAGAGTCATGCTAGTTGAGTAGTTGTGAATTTGAGAGATACTTGTGTTAAAGTTTGTGATTCCTGAAGCATGCACGTATGGTGAACCGTTATGTGATGAAGTCGGAGCATAATTTATTTGTTGATTGTCTTCCTTATGAGTGGCGGTCGGGGATGAGCGATGGTCTTTTCCTACCAATATATCCCCCTAGGAGCATGCGCGTAATACTTTGCTTTGATAACTTGTAGATTTTTGCAATAAGTATATGAGTTCTTTATGACTAATGTTGAGTCCATGGATCATACGCACTCTCACCCTTACACCATTGCTAGCCTCTCTAATACCGCGCACCTTTCGCCAGTATCATACACCCACCATATACCTTCCTCAAAACAGACACCATACCTACCTATCATGGCATTTCCATAGCCATTTCGAGATATATTTCCATGCAACTTACCACCATTCTGATTATTATGACACGCTCCATCATTGTCATATTGCTTTGCATGATCATGTAGTTGACATCGTATTTGTGGAAAAGCCACCATTCATAATTCTTTCATACATGTCACTCTTGATTCATTGCATATCCCGGTACACCGCCGGAGGCATTCACATAGAGTCATATTTTGTTCCAAGTATTGAGTTGTAAGAAAATAAAAGTGCGATTATCATCATTATTAGAGCATTGTCCCAAGTGAGGAAAGGATGATGGAGACTATGATTTCCCCACAAGTCGGGATGAAACTACGGACGAAAAAAAGAGGCCATAAAAAAGGAAAAGGGCCCAAATAAGAAAAATGAGAGAAAAAGAGAGAAGGGACAATGCTACTATCCTTTTACCACACTTGTGCTTCAAAGTAGCACCATGAACTTCATGATAGAGAGTCTCCTATGATATCACTTTCATATACTAGTGGGAATTTTTCATTATAGAACTTGGTTTCTATATTCCAATGATGGGCTTCCTCAAAATGCCCCAGGTCTTCGTGAGCAAGCAAGTTGGATGCACACCCACTTAGTTTCTTTTTGAGCTTTCATATACTTATAGCTCTAGTGCATCCGTTGCATGGCAATCCCTACTCACTCACATTGATATCTATTGATGGGCGTCTCCATAGCCCGTTGATACTCCTAGTTGATGTGAGACTATCTTGTCCCTTTTGTCTTATCCACAACCACCATTCTATTCCACCTAAAGTGCTATGTCCATGGCTCACGCTCATGTATTGCGTGAAGATTGAAAAAGTTTGAGAACACCAAAAGTATGACACAATTGCTTGGCTTGTCATTGGGGTTGTGCATGATTTAAATACTTTGTGTGGTGAAGATGGAGCATAGCCAGAATATATGATTTTGTAGGGATAACTTTCTTTGGCCATGTTATTTTGAAGAGACATATTTGCTTAGTTAGTATGCTTGAAGTATTATTATTTTTTATGTCAATATTAAACTTTTGTCTTCAATCTTTCGCATATGAATATTCATACCACAATTAAGAAGAATTAAATTGAAATTATGCCAAGTAGCATTCCACATCAAAAATTCTGCTTTAATCATTTACCTACTTGAGGACGAGCAGGAATTAAGCTTGGGGATGCTTGATACATCTCCAATGTATCTATAATTTTTGATTGCTCCATGCTATTTTATCTTCTGTTTTGGACATTATTGGGCTTTATTATTCACTTTTATATTATTTTTGGGACTAACCTATTAACCGGAGGCCCAACCCAGAATTGTTGTATTTTGCCTATTTCAGAGTTCCGCAGAAAAAGAATATCAAACGGAGTCCAAACGGAATGAAACCTTCGGGAACGTGATTTTTGGAACGAACAAGATCCAGGAGACTTGGACCCTATGTCAAGAAACCAATAGGGAAGCGACGAGGTAGTGGGCGCGCCTACCCACGCCCCCCCCCCCCCCCCCCCCCCCCCCAGGCGCGCCCTCCACCCTCGTGGGCCCCCTGTTGCTCCACCGACATACTCCTTCCTCCTATATATACCTACGTACCCCCAAACGATCAGATATGGAGCCAAAACCCTAATTCCAACACCGTAACTTTCTGTATCCACGAGATCCCATCTTGGGGCCTGTTCCGGAGCTCCGTCGGACGGGGCATCGATCACGGAGGGCTTCTACATCAACACCATAGCCTCTCCGATGAAGTGTGAGTAGTTTACCTCAGACCTTCGGGTCCATAGTTATTACCTAGATGTCTTCTTCTCTCCTTTTGGATCTCAATACAAAGTTCTCCCCCTCTCTTGTGGAGATCTATTCGATGTAATCTTCTTTTGCGGTGTGTTTGTTGAGACCGATGAATTGTGAGTGTCGGTGTCAAAACCGGTGGATCTCGGGTAGGGGGTCCCGAACTGTGCGTCTAGGCCGGATGGTAACAGGAGGCAAGGGACACGAAGTTTTACCCAGGTTCGGGCCCTCTTGATGGAGGTAAAACCCTACGTCTTGCTTGATTAATATTGATGATATGGGTGTTACAAGAGTAGATCTACCACGAGATCAGAGAGGCTAAACCCTAGAAGCTAGCCTATGGTATGATTGTATGTTGTGATTGTTGTCCTACGGACTAAAACCCTTTGGTTTATGTAGACACCGGAGAGGGTTAGGGTTACACAAGGTCGGTTACAAAGGAGGAGATATCCATATACGTATTGCCTAGCTTGCCTTCCACACCAAGTAGAGTCCCCTCCGGACACGAGACGAAGTCTTCAATCTTGTATCTTCATAGTCTAACAGTCTGGCCAATGGAGATAGTCCGGCTGTCTAGAGACCCCTTAATCCAGGACTCCCTCAGTAGCCCCTGAACCAGGCTTCAATGACGATGAATCCGGCGTGTAGTTGTCTTCGGCATTGCAAGGCGGGTTCCTTCTCCGAATACCTCACAAAAGAATTTGAATACGAGGGTAGTGTCCGACCCTGCAAAATAAGTTCCACATTCCACCGTAGAGAGAATTATGTTTTCGCAGATCTAATTTGCTAGCTTGTTTCGGCAGCATGACGTTACGACATGGCCCGGTGATTATTCGGACTGTTTCTTTTAACCAGCCCCTCAAATAAACGCGAGGCAGTTTTTCGACACGTCTTGTCAAAGCAGAGATCGTGTCCCCTTATTACGTGATTCTCATCAATATGGGCGTGGGTAACCCAACCGTGTCTAGGACTCCTAGATTATAGGCAAGTCCTAAATGGCTACGGAGAGGACGCTTGATATTCACCCTCTTTATAAAGGGACGGGGTTTTTGCTTTTTCTCTCTCATGCTCAATCGAACCCTTCCTCTGCCTCGAGTTCCAACACCCAAAGCCCAGGTTAGGTGCTCCGGATCTTCAATCATTTCCGGATCCAGCCTTCAAGGCCGATGGATGCCCTCCTCCGTGACGGAAGAGGATATTAAGAAGTTGAGGGAGGCCAGATACCTGACCGCCAAGGTTTCGCATCGGCTGCCTGCTCAAGGGCAGGTCGTCCCTACTCCCGAACCCAACGAGAATGTTGTGTTCGTCTCCCACTTCCTTCGAGGTCTAGGCCTCACTCTGGATCCTTTCGTCAGGGGCTTGATGTTCTATTACGGGCTAGATTTCCACGATCTAGCTCCGGACTCCTTTCTACACATCACGACATTTATTGTCGTGTGTGAGGCCTTCCTCCGTGTGACCCCTCACTTCGGCCTGTGGCTCAAGACCTTTGAAGTACAACCGAAGATGATCAAGGGGCAACATGCAGCGTGCGGAGGTGCATCAATAGGCAAGATGGCAGGAGCTCCATGGACGAAAGGTTCCTTTCTAGTGGTGTCCAAATTATTGCAACGGGAGTGGTTTTACGTCACGGCTCCCAGAAGTGCCAAGTGGGCGGCTGCCCCCGCTTTCCGTCTAGGCCCCCCACCACAACTGATGTCATGGATTAGCAGGGGTCTGACCTGGGGTCCAGCCAAGGACGTGCCTATACTGCAAAGCCGCATCCGAGATCTCTTCAAGGGAGATTTTAATTTGGTTGCGGTAATACAAGTTATGCTGGTTCGTCAAGTCCAGCCTTGCAAACGCCGGCCCCTGTGCTTGTGGGAGTTCAACCCAGAGGGGCCACGTGCCATTCAAAGTTTCCTCGGCCTGACGCACGAGGAGATGTACAATTCCTTCTTCGGACCTCAAGTGGAATGTCCGGATATCATCGAGGACGTGGGCCTGAGCAGTAACCGCGCCGCCGAACAAGTAAGAAATCCTCTAGCCGAACACACTGTCTTTTATTCGAAGTTATTTCTGAGAGTTCGCTTTTTGACCAGGACTGGCTAACAAAGGCGAAGATGATTCGGTGTTTGGCCCCCTCCCTGAGGGTTTGGAAAATCCGGTATTGGAGAAGATGCTCGAGGTCGCACCTTGCCCGGAGCCCTTGAAGGATGATACCGAGGGAGATAATACGGGCAGACGCGGGCCCCCATCACTATCTGCTCCAAATGAGGGAACGAGCGTCTTCACGAAGGAGGACGATCGGGGGAGGAAAAGGACTACTTCCGAGCATCCGGAAGCCGAAGCCTCCAAATGGGACAAGAGGTCTCCCACTGAGGGTCCTGCCTTGGGGGGTGCTTCTGCCGCACAGAGTCCGCGGGGGGATCAGCCCTCCAACGAGTCGTAAGTGATCCAAAATGTTTCAATAGTAAGGGTATGCTATCTTTTTCCTCTCAGAAAATAACCACCGCATCTATCTTGCAGTTCGGGCCTCAACCCTTCTCAAATGAGCTCGTCTTCAGGGGATCTTCTTCCAGAGATGATGGAGAGCAAAACGCCTCCCCCGGACTCCTCCGCTCCAGAAGCGGGCGACCCCGAAGTGTCGTCGTGGAGGGCCTCTCCAGATCCGGTGAGGCCAGAAGATAATCCCGTAGACCCCCAAAGTCCCCAGTGTCCGGCTCCCGAAGAGAGCATATGAAAGAGTCCGGCACCGTCTGGTGTGCGGTCGGATGTTCTGAGGGAGTTGGTGGGGCGAGCGTCCATCTCAGAAGAGCACCGTACGCTGATGGGTACGGTGATGGAGAGAATCTCGTCCGCTGAAAGCGGATTACATGAAGCCTTTATGAGTCTATTGACAGGCTTTGAGGTATGTGAGATAATATGTGATAGTACTGCACATGTTATAGTAGCCCGTGAGACTCTGGTTGTCGTCGAGAACGGCGGTGAACAGAGGATCATATTCCCAAGCAATAACTAAACTACCTTTATGTGTAGGTGGTGGGAGCTCCGGTGCCTAGCCGGACTAGGGAGTTTGCCCAATTAAAATGGCAACTGGATGCGGCAGACGCCGACATCGAGCTTATTAACAAGAGGCTTGACGAGGCACAAGGTAAGTGTTATTATCCAGTGAACGCCACATAGTAAGAGCAGCATAATGCTAGTATCTTTAATATGTTGTGACTGCAGATGGAGCTGCCACCGTGGAAGCCTTGCGGGCGGAACTTGCCCGAGCCAAGGAACAAGCGAGGATTAGTAATGCGGCTGCTTTGAAGGCAGCCGAAGAGTTGAAAGCCGAGAAGGACGCACATTGCGAGAGCCAGGAGAAGATGGCCAAGATGGCCGTAGAATTAAAAGACACTGCCGATCGTTGCCGGTTCCTTGAAAAAGAAAACCGAGCGAAGGCAACGGACCTTGAGAAGGCCGCAGCTGCGGACAAAGACACCCATTCTGCTATGAGAGCGAAGAAGGAGGAGCTGCGGGAAGCCGGGGATATTGCGGCTGGGAAACCCTTCATGTTACGGAGGAAGTTCGGAGATCCTTGGTATGCCCCTCTGGATCGGCCATGGAGTTCGGCAGATGCGTATATGGATTTGGCGGCGAGCGCTGCCAATGCGGCCAAGTACTTCCAAGGTCAGACAGATCATGAAGTGGAAAAGCTGTTTTGGACGCAATTCCATGTTCCAGAGCGTCCGCTTTCATTGACTGACCAGCTAGCCGAATGGGCCGAACTGAATAGGTTGTCCGGACTCGCCATGAGGTCTGTTGTGGATCAGCTATGGCCGGAAATACCAAAGCCAAACAACTATTTCAGCTTAGTGCAGCAGTTCCTTGAAGCGGTGCCGTGCATTAATGCGATGAAGAGGTCGGAGTGCATAGAAGGCTCGCGGATGGCCCTTGCCCGTGTTAAAGCATACTGGGTGGAGATGGACGCTACCCCTGTTGCGGCGCAGGGATCGGCCATAGGCCGGGTGGCTGCCGAGCACTATTTCGAGGAGGTTCTCGAGGGTGCTCGTTTGATAGAGGCCCAGTGCTCGAAAAATATTATGTTTGAGTGATATGTATTTTCATTGTAAGCACAATGCTTTTATGAATTTTTTATAAGGTTATTTTTATACTTTTTCCTGAAAGTAGTATGATGCCTCCTGTGCGGCCGTTTATGTATACCTGTGTATAACCTGAAAGATTGCAGCCGTCGGCTTCAACCCCCATGCATGAAATGCGGGGGTGTTTGCAAAAAACGCGTGTTCACACTTAACCCAACGTCTTGGTCCTATTAAGGAGGTGATAGCGTAGCGAGCGAGGCAACCAGACTATAATGCTTTAACACTTTCACTTAGCCATAGGAGTTTGACAGTGGGGCTACTAGATAGCCCCTGGTGGCTCCGCACTCTCCCGATCGCGGGGTGCGTACATGCCTGGCCGGGAAACGGCCCTTCGTTAAGGCGGAGGAATTCTAACATTCCGATAGGTCACCGAGTGGTTGACCAGTCTCACGCTATATCATGACAGTCAGTTTTCGGCTTTCTCTACTGAGGTGCTCGTCCAGATGAACGAGGGCGCAATCGCAGTAGTTCTCCTGGTGCTACCTTAGCCGGTAAAGCAGAACATAAGGCACCAAAACACAGGAGCTGGGAAAACCCAACATTTGACCAAAGACAATGATTCGGAGCTCATGCATATAAGGCCAAACTCGCGATGCCGAACACTCCCTAAGGTATTCGGTCTTTATGGTATAAACCGGGCCTAGATAGTGCCCTTCGTAAGAAGCCCCTTGTGTCCAGGTACGTGCATTATTCTGACGTGGCCACATGCCAAGACGCCAGCATCCTTCTCGACTGTGCTGAGAATTCGGTGGATATGTATCAACAAGAGACAGTAAAAAAGGTTTACGCAGGGTCTTAATCTAAAAAGAATCCTTGGAGCGGGTCCCTGCTGCATGTCTGCGCCTGTGTCTCTGTTGTGCCGTATCCTGGACAGGTGTAGCATGATGATTATCTGTAAAAGAGAGGAGCTTAGGTGAAAAAAGCTGTCGTGCAAAAGATAGTTTTTTAAAGAAATCATGTATAATTCAAGGTAAGTAAGAATTGCCGCTTGTCTTCGCATGTTGAGCCCCTTGTATTTGTTATAGGGGTGTGATCATTGATCCGGTAAAAATTGCATATGGCTGCGCCGGACTTGTCTAACCGTGTCCGAGGTCGTGACGACCTGCTAAATGCTTTAGTTGGTGAGGCCGTTTTTAGTGTGCGGCTGCCAGGGCAGCCGCACGCTCTTTGGTGCACAGAGATCGCTTAATACTTCCGTTCACTATAATGATGCCATGTGGACCGGACATCTTGAGTGTGAGGGAAGCATAGTGTGGTATTGCGTTAAAGCGAGCGAAAGCTTCATGTCCGAGTAGTGCTTGATAGCCACTTTGAAATAGAGCGATGTGGAAGGTTAAATGTTCGCTACGGAAGTTATCGGGGAAGCCGAATATAACTTTTAGTAGTAGGGAGCCCGCGCAATGAGCCCCTGGGCCTGGCGTTACTCCTTTAAAGGTAATATTGCTATGGCGAATTTTTGTTGGGTCTATCCCCATTTCGCGGATTGTATCCTGGTATATCAGGTTTAGACTGCTGCCACCGTCCATCAGGACTCGTGTGAAGTGGTATCTGTCAATTATTGGGTCTAATACCAGGGCAGCCCATCCTGCACGTCGGACACTTGCTGAGTAATCGCGATGGTCGAAAGTGATCGGTTGAGACGACCAGTGGCAGGACTCCGCGGTGATAGGCCTTCGGCCATATTTTTCTGGGACTGCCATTTTGTTTCTGCCATTGATCACGTGTAACACGTTTACTGTTTTGACTTCCGGTGGAAATTTCTTTTGTTCCCCAGTGTCTTCCTTGAGAGGCTCATCCTCATATTCATTTGGTGTATCGTCCCCCTTGTGTACGGTGTTGAGCTTCCGGGACTGCTTGAAGACCCAACATTCTCTATGGGTATGATTGGCTAGTTTGCCAGGGGTGCTATGGACCTGACATATTTGGTCCAGAATTTTGTTTAGACTGGACAGTTCGTCTCTGACGCCTTTAGGGGCGGCTTTTGCTGACCTGGACGAGAGCTTTTGAATCCGGCGTTTACTGTCGTGCTCCTCGTGCTATCTCTTTTATTCCGGCGTTTGTTATTGCTGATGCGCCGTGATTTTCCGTTTCCATCTCTAACTTCAGATGTACTGGGGTCGCTGGAGCTGCATCGGGCTAGCCAGCTGTCGTCACCCGCGCAAAAGCGGGTCATGAGGCTTGTTAATGCTGCCATTGTTCTCGGTTTTTCTTGGCCGAGGTGTCGGGCAAGCCATTCATCACGGACGCTGTGCTTAAAAGCTGCCAAGGCTTCGGTGTCCGGGCAGTCGACAATTTGGTTATTTTTAGTAAGAAACCTGTTCCAAAGCTTTCGGGCTGACTCTTCGGGCTGTTGAGTTATATGACTCAAATCATCCGCATCCGGAGGTCGGACATAAGTCCCTTGAAAGTTTGCCCGACAAGCGTCTTCGAGCTCTGCCCAGCTTGCAATGGAGTTTTCGGGGAGGCCTTTAATCCAATGACGAGCTGGCCCTTTGAGTTTGAGTGGTTAGTACTTGATGGCGTGGAGATCATCTCCTCGAGCCATATGGATGCGGAGGATATAGTCCTCGATCCAGACCCCAGGGTCTGTTGTTCCGTCATATGCCTCTATGTTTACAGGTTTGAATCCCTCTGGAAATTCATGATCCAGCACCTCATCGGTGAAACATAGGGGGTGTGCGGCACCCCTGTATCTGGGTGTACCGCGTTGTTCGGATGTTTGTTGTGTTATATCGTATGTTGGGGCACGCTTGCGTGGTCCATAGATGGATCTGGTTGCGCTATCCTTTTGGTGCAAGCCCTCGCGTGAATCGCGTATTGTCTTGTGGGTGGCATTGTTTGCCTCTCTATGTTGGACGTGAGGTCGTCTATCCAGCCAGGTGGCTGTTTTGATTTTTGGTTGTGAGGGGTCTGAGGCCTCCTCATCGAATTCAGGTAGCAACTTCCGCTTTGGGTAGCTCTTGGTGGGGCGATTGTCGTCGTACTTTGCTGCTGTGTTGAGTACTTTACTCCATCTGATTTGGAGTGTGTCCTGCGCAGCCTTGAGCCTTTGCTGTTGTTTTTTCAGACTCCTCACGGTGGGAACAAGCCTTTGACGGGCATTCTCCTGCTCTGGGTGCCTGTCCGGCGTTGTGTCGTCCGGACTATTATCTTTGACCGAATTGGTTTGTTCGGTTTGATTCTCCGTATTGTCGTGGTTCGGCAGTTGTTCGCCCTGCTCCAACGCTGGGTTTGGGTTATCGTTATTTCTGGCAAGGCGTGATTTGGGGCAGCGCTTGCGCCGCCGTTTTGACTGCTTCTCGAGGGAATAAGCCTTCGGTGCGTCCTTCCGTTCCTCGTCGTCTTCTTTTGGTGTATCCACCATGTATACGTCGTATGATGAAGTGGACATCCAGCGCCCTATGGGCGGTGGTTCCTCTTCACCTCCCGCATCGTTGTCCATACCGTCGATGTCTTTGGAGTCAAAGTCGAGCATGTCAGTTGAATCATAGACAGTGGCTATTAAGTAGGTGGTGGGTGGGCGTCGAATTTCTTCGTCGTCCACATCCCAATCATGTTGGCCATGATACGGTCAGGGCTCTCCTAACAAAGAGAGATACCTTAGTGAATTCAGAATGTCACCGAAGGGCGAGTGCTGAAAGGTATCCGCGGCGGTGAATTTCATGATTGGCGCCCAATCGGATTAGATTGGCAAGGGCACAGATAGTTCGGGGTCCGGAAGAGAGTCCGGCACCTTGGAGTCACGGGCTGCACGGAGATTTATGCTGGTGTTCGGCTCGATCGCCGTTGAGACTGCAACCCCTGAGGCGGTGTCTAACCACCCGTCCTCAATTCGCATAGTTGGCTCCGAACTAAGGGTCGGAGCTGATGTGGGTGCGGCTTCTAGGGTACTGTTCGGTGGCAGAGCTAGGTCATACCCATCGCGACAGTGCGGCGCGCCCGACTATGGCTCGAATCCGTCGAAGATCAAGTCCCCACGGATGTTGGTCGTGTAATTCAAACTTCCAAATCTGACCTGATGGCCAGGGGCGTAGCTTTCAATCTGCTCCAGATGGCCAAACGAATTAGCCCGTAGTGCAAAGCCAGCAAATATGAAGATCTGTCCGGGGAGAAAAGTCTCACCCTGGATCGCATCGCTATCGATGATAGTAGGAGCCATCAAGCCTAACGGCGACGACACGGAGGAACTCTCAATGAAAGCACCAATGTCGGTGTCAAAACCGGTGGATCTCGGGTAGGGGGTCCCGAACTGTGCGTCTAGGCCGGATGGTAACAGGAGGCAAGAACACGAAGTTTTACCCAGGTTCGGGCCCTCTTGATGGAGGTAAAACCCTACGTCCTGCTTGATTAATATTGATGATATGGGTGTTACAAGAGTAGATCTACCACGAGATCAGAGATGCTAAACCCTAGAAGCTAGCCTATGGTATGATTGTATGTTGTGATTATTGTCCTATGGACTAACCTTCGGTTTATATAGACACCAGAGAGGGTTAGGGTTACACAAGGTCGGTTACAAAGGAGGAGATATCCATATACGTATTGCCTAGCTTGCCTTCCACGCCAAGTAGAGTCCCCTCCGGACACAAGACGAAGTCTTCAATCTTGTATCTTCATAGTCTAACAGTCCGGCCAATGGAGATAGTCCGGCTGTCCGGAGACCCCCTAATCCAGGACTCCCTCAGTGGGTTTATGATCAAGTTTATATATGAACAATATTTGAATCTTCTCTGAATTCTTTTATGTATGATTAGTTATCTTTGCAAGTCTCTTCGAATTAACAGTTTGGTTTGGCCTACTAGATTGATCTTTCTTGCAATGGGAGAAGTGCTTAGCTTTGTGTTCAATCTTGCGGTGTCATTTCCCAGTGACAGTAGGGGTAGCAAGGCACATATCGTATTGTTGCCATCGAGGATAACAAGATGGTTTTTATCATATTGCATGAATTTATCCCTCTACATCATGTCATCTTGCTTAAGGTGTTACTCTATTCTTATGAACTTAATGCTCTAGATGCATGCTGGATAGCGGTCGATGTGTGGAGTAATAGTAGTAGATACATGCAGGAGTCGGTCTACTTGTCTTGGACGTGATGCCTATATACATGATCATACCTAGATATTCTCATAACTATGCTCAATTCTATCAATTGCTCAACAGTAATTTGTTCACCCACCGTAAAATACTTATGCTCTTGAGAGAAGCCACTAGTGAAACCTATGGCCCCAGGGTCTATCTTCATCATATTAATCTTCCAATACTTAGTTATTTTCATTGCCTTTTATCTTACTTTGCATCTTTATCATAAAAATACCAAAAATATTATCTTATCATTCTATCAGATCTCACTCTCGTAAGTGACCGTGTAGGGAATGATAGCCCCTTATCGCGTTGGTTGCAAGGATTTATTTTTTTGTGTAGGTGCGAGGGACTCGCGCGTAGCCTCCTACTGGATTGATACCTTGGTTCTCAAAAACTAAGGGAAATACTTACGCTACTTTGCTGCATCACCCTTTCCTCTTCAAGGGAAAACCAACGCAGTTCTCAAGAGGTAGCAAACGTATCAACTCCCCCAAGCTTAGACCTCGCTTTTCGTCAAGCGAAAACCGAAATCGAAAAATATGTCCACATGTTTAGAGATAGAGGTGTTGATAAAATAAAATACAGACATGAGGGCATCATGATCATTCTTATAACAGCAACATATATATATATATATATATATATATATTCATATGATTTCTGATGCTAAAGTAACAATTCATTCACAATTTCTAGTATGAATCAGAAACTTCATTGAAAACTAACAAACTATAATATCAGTCATTGAAGCAATTGCAATTTATCATAACATCAGAAAGATTCAATATAAGAGCTTTTCAGCAAGTCCACATACTCAACCATCATTTAGTCTTTCATAATTGCTAACACTCACGCAATATTTATGGGTATGAAGTTTTAGTCAGACACAGAGAAAGATAGGGGCCTATAGTTTTGCCTCCCAACCTTTTACCTCAAGGGTAATGTCAACAATAATAGTTCATGAAAAGTCACATCCAATTAGCTATATATATCAGAATCTTTCCAACACATTGTGCTTGCCAAAGGATAAAATGTAAAAAAGGAAAGGTGAAGATCACCATGACCCTTGTATGAAGTATAAGACAAGAATAAAAGATAGGCCCTTCGCAGAGGGAAGCAGAGGTTGTCATGTTCTTTTATGGTTGGATGCACAAAATCTTAATGCGAAAGAACGTCACTTTATATTGCCACTTGTGATATGGACCTTTATTATGTAGTCCGTCACTTTTATTTCTTCCACATCACAAGGTCGTATAAAGCTTATTTTCTCCGCATTAATAAATCATACATATTTAGAGAGCAATTTTTATTGCTTGCAACAATGACAACTTACTTAAAGGATCTTACTCAATCCATAGGTATATATGGTGGACTCTCATGGAAAAATTTGGTTTAAGGATATTTGTAAGCACAAGTAGTATCTCTACTTGGTGCAAAGAATTTGGCTAGCATGATAGGGAAAGGCAAGCTCAGCATGTTGAATGATCCATAACAATATAATTTATTTCGTATGTAAGAAAACATAACCCATTATGTTGTCTTCCTTGTCCAACATCAACTCTTTAGCATGTCATATTTTAATGAGTGCTCACAATCATAAAAGATGTCCAAGATAGTATATTTATATGTGAAAACCTCTCTTTCTTTATTAATTCCTATTAATTGCAACGATGACCAAAACTATGTTTGTCAACTCTCAACAACTTTTATTCATCATACTCTTTATATGTGAAGTCATTACCCTCCATAAGATCCATATGATATCTTTATTTCTTTTTATTATTTCTCTTTTATTTTATTCCCTCAAGATCATAGCAAGATAATCAAGCCCTTAACTCAACACTAATATTTATTATATATAGCTCACGGACTCAATTACATAGAAGGATCATAAAGCAAAACTCAAAACTAGATCATACTAAACCTTTATTCTACTAGATCAAGATATTACCAAAAGGATCGAACTAAGAAAAATGGTAAAGATAAAAGTGTGATGGTGATATGATACCGGGGCACTCCCCCAAGCTTGGTAGTTGGCAAGGGGAGTGCCCATACCCATGTGTTTATGTCTCCTTCTTCGGGGGTGGTGATGTGATATTCTTGGCGATGATGCCCTTCAGGATACAGTTCTCTTCCTCAAGCGTATTGATTTACTGCTTGAGGTCCATTATTTCCTTACGGAGCTTGCCCGTGACGGCTAAAGCTCCTTTCACCCAAGGATGTTGCATAGCTGTGGGAGAACAAATAACGCCCTTTTTCATATTTTCATAAGAAAGAAATCTAATGTTGGAAGGGATGACCGAGTTTGGAATAGCCGAGCTCTGTAGTTCCCCCCATCGTGAATCCTGCTCGGAAACGATAAGTAACTTCTTGATCCTCCTCCATGACATATATCCTTTTCAAGTCGGCCTCCATCTCTTCCTCAGTTGATTGACCAAATTGGTCAGCATCACTGTTTGCTCTTGGCCCCGGTATCGGATGAGATACCCGACTCTCCCCGAGTCACTCTTGAGAAGACATCTTGCTCTAAATCTGCAGCAGGAACAACTCGAAAAAAATAGAGGATGTTTGCGTGGTTCGGTGGTCAAAACCTTCATGGGATTATATAATGAATTTTTACCGACCAAAAGAAGTATCGTGCAAGAAAACGGAGTCCGGAGGGCACACGAGGTGCCCACGAGGCAGGGGGCGTGCCCAGGGGTAGGGCGCGCCCTCCACCCTCGTGGACGCCTCATGTCCTTCCCGGACTGCTTCTTATTTTCCTATTTTCTTAAATATTCCAAAACGGAGAAAAACTGCTATTAGAACTGTTTTGGAGTCGGTTTACTTACCGTACCTCATACCTATTCCTTTTCGAAGTCTGAAACGTTCTAGAAAGTGTCCCTTATGTATTCCTCCGGGGTTACGGTTTCAATAACATTAGTTTCAACATTTATATGATTACCTAAGATATAATGTTTGATTCTTTGACCGTTCACCACCCTCGGATTTGTGCCTTTGAAGTTGTTGATTTTTATGGCACTGGAATGATAAACCCCCTCGATGACGTAATGACCTTCCCATTTAGAGAGGAGTTTTCCTGCAAAAAATCTTAAACGAGAGTTGTATAACAATACACAATCACCTACATTAAACTCATGTTTTTGTATCCTTTTGTCATGCCATCTTTGAACTTTTTCTTTAAATAGTTTGGCATTCTCATAAGCCTAGGTTCTCCATTCATCAAGTGAGCTAATGTCAAAAAGCATCCTCTCACCGGCAAGTTTGAAATCATAATTGAGCTCTTTAATGGCCTAATATGCCTTATGTTCTAGTTCGAGAGGTAAGTGACATGCTTTTCCATAAACCATCTTATACGGAGACATACCCATAGGATTTTTATATGCAGTTCTGTAAGCCCATAATGCGTCATCAAGTTTCTTGGAAGAATTCTTTCTAGATCTATTAACAATCTTTTACAAAATTAATTTAAGCTCTCTATTACTCAATTCTACTTGACCACTAGACTATGGGTGATATGGAGATGCAATTATATGATTAACATCATACTTAGCAAGCATTTTACGAAAGGCACCATGAATAAAATGTGAACCACCATCAGTCATATACTATCTAGGGACTCCAAACCTCGGAAAAATAACTTCTTTCAGCATCTTAATAGAAGTGTTATGATCAGCACTACTAGTTGGAATAGTTTCTACCCACTTAGTAATGTAATCAACAACAACTAAAATATGTGTATACCCATTAGAGGAAGGAAACGGTCCCATATAATCAAAGCCCCAGACATCAAATGGTTCAATAACAAGTGAATAATTCATAGGCATTTCTTGACGTCTACTAATATTACCAATTCTTTGACATTCATCACGAGACAAGACAAACTTACGGGCATCCTTGAAGAGAGTAGGCCAATAAAAACAGGATTGCAGTACCTTATGTGCAGTTCTATCTCCAGCATGGTGTCCTCCATAAGCCTCGGAGTGACACTTGTGTAGGATCTGTTCCTGTTCATGCTCAGGTACACAACGTCTAATAACACCATCTACTCCTTCTTTATAAAGGTGTGGGTCATCCCAAAAGTAATGTCTTAAATCATAGAAGAACTTTTTCTTTTGCTGGTATGTGAAACTAGGTGGTATAAATTTAGCAACAATATAATTAGCATAATCAGCATACCATGGAGCAGTAAGAGAGGCATTTATGACAGCTAATTGTTCGTCAGGAACGCTATCATCAATAGGTAGTGCGTCATCAAGAACATTCTCTAACCTAGATAAGTTGACTGCAACGGGGTTCTCAGCTCCCTTTCTATCAATAATATGCAAATCAAATTCTTGTAGCAAGAGAACCCATCTAATAAGTCTAGGTTTACCATCTTTCTTTTCCATAAGATATTTAATAGCAGCATGATCAGTGTGAACAGTTACTTTAGAATCAACTATATAAGGTCTGAACTTATCACAAGAAAATACAACTCCTAAAAACTATTTTTCAGTACTAGCATAATTTCTCTGGGCACTATCCAGAGTCTTACTAGCATATTGGATAACATTTAATTTCTTATCAACCCTTTGTCCTAAAACAGCCCCTACAGCATAATCACTAGCATCACACATAATTTCAAATGGCAAATTCCAATCAGGAGGCTGAACAATAGGTGCAGAAATCAAAGCATTCTTAAGTATTTGAAATGATTCTACACAATCATCATCAAAGACAAAAGGAACATCCTTTTGTAAGAGATTAGTCAGAGGCTTAGAAATTTTAGAGAAGTCCTTAATGAACCTCCTATAAAAACCGGCATGGCCAAGGAAACTTCTTATACCTTTAATGTCCTTAGGACACGACATCTTTTCAATAGCATCAACCTTAGCTTTATCCACTTCAATACCTCTTTCAGAAATTTTATGCCCCAAGACAATACCTTCATTAACCATAAAGTGGCACTTCTCCCAATTCAAGAAAAGATTAGTTTCTTCACATCTCTGCAAAACACGATCAAGGTTGCTTAAGCAATCATCAAAAGAAGTTCCATAAATAGAAAAATCATCCATGAATACCTCAACAATCTTTTCACAAAAGTCAGAGAATATAGCAGTCATACATTTTTGAAAGGTAGCAGGTGCATTGCATAAACCAAAAGGCATACGTCTATAAGCAAAGGTACCGAAAGGGCAAGTAAAAGTTGTCTTTTCTTGATCCTCTTTTGAAACAGGTATTTGAGAGAAACTAAAATAACCATCTAGAAAGCAAAAATGTGTATGTTTGGATAATCTTTCTAGAATTTGATGAATAAAAGGTAAAGGGTAATGATCCTTTTTAGTGGCTTTATTTAATTTGTGGAAATCAATTACCATTCTATAACCTGTAACAATTCTTTGTGGGATCAGTTCATCTTTATCATTAGGAACAATAGTAATACCTCCCTTCTTAGGGACACAATGGACATAAATTACCCACTGACTATCAGCAACGGGATAAATTATACCTGCCTCCAGAAGCTTTAGTATTTCTTTTCTTACCACTTATTTCATCTTAGGATTTAACCGTCGTTGGTGATCAACAACCGGTTTCGTGTCTTTCTCCAATTTTATTTTGTGCTGGCATAGAGTGGGATTAATGCCCTTAATATCATCAAGAGTATATCCAATAGCAGCACAGTGCAGCATGGTGCTTCTTCAGAGGTTTCAATAATTTATTTTCTTCATGCTCTGTAAGGTTAGCACTAATAATAACAGGATATATCTCTTTCTCATCAAGATAAGCATATTTAAGAGTATCAAGTAGAGGTTTAAGCTCAAACACGGGGTCACCCTTGGGTGGAGGAGGATCCCCTAGAATTTCAACAAGCAAGTTGTGTTTCAAAATAGGTCCTTGTTTAAAGAATACTTCGTCTATTTCCCTTCTTTCATTCATAAACATATCATTTTCATGGTCGAGCAAGTATTGTTCTAAAGGATCATTAGGAGGCACGACAATAGAAGCAAGACCAATAGTTTCATCTTTACTAGGCAATTCTTTATCATGGGGTTGTCTATGAAATTTAGTAAAATTAAACTCATGAGACATATCCCCCAAACCAATAGTAACTACATCCTTTTTGCAGTCTATCTTAGCATTAATAGTATTCAAGAAGGGTCTACCAAATGTAATGGAACAAAAGTCATCTTGTGGGGAACTAAGAACAAGAAAATCAACAGGATATTTAACGTACCCACATAAGACTTCAACATCTCTAACAATACCAACTGATGGAATAGTGTCTCTATTGGCCAGCTTAATTGTAACATCAATTTCCTCTATCTTAGCAGGTGCAATATCATGCATAATGTCTTTATATAAGGAATGGGGTATTGCACTTGCACTAGCACCCATATCACATAAGCCATGATAGCAATGATCTCTTATTTTAACAGAAATAATAGGCATGCCTACAACAGGTCTATGTTTATTTTTAGTATAAGGTCTAGCAATTCTAGCAGCTTCATCACAGAAGTAAATAACATGCCCATCAATATTATCAGCCAAGAGAGCTTTAACCATAGTAATACTAGGTTCAACTTTAATTTGATTAGAGGGAGTAGGTGTTCTAGTATTACTCTTATGAACCACAGTTGAAGCTTTAGTATGATCCTTTATTCTAATAGGGAAAGGTGGTTTCTCAATATATAAGTAGTAGGAACAACATGATCATTATAAGTGATAGTCTTTTCTTTAAATTTAATAGGTGCAACTACTTTTACTTCAATGGGAGGATTATATTTAAACAACTTCTCCATAGGGAGATCAACATGAGTAGCAAAGGATTCACAGAAAGAAGCTACTATCTCAGAGTTAAGTCCATATTTAGTGCTAAATTCACGGAAAGCATCGGTATCCATAAAAGATTTAACACAATCAAACTTAGGCGTTATACCTGACTCCTTACCTTTGTTGAGATCCCAATATTTATACTTGCATTTAATTCTTTCCAATAAATCCCATTTGATTTCAATAGTCTTCATCATAAAAGAGCCAGTACAAGAAGTATCGAGCATGGAGGGATTATCAAGAGAAAGCCAAGCATAAAATTTTTGAATAATAATTTATCTTGAGAGCTCATGATTGGGGCATGAATATAAAATTAACTTAAGCCTCCCCCAAGCTTGAGTGATGCTTTCTCCTTCGTGAGGCCAAAAATTATATATATAATTACGATCACGATGAGCAAGATGCATAGGATAAAACTTCTAATGAAATTCCAATTTCAATCGGTTGTAGTTCCATGATCCCATATCATCACATAGCCTAAACCATGTCAATGCCTTTACCTTAAAAGATAAAGGGAATACCTTCTTCTTGATAACATCCTCGGGCATACCTGCAAGCTTAAATAATCCACAAACTTCATCCACATAGAATAGGCGCAAATCGGGATGTAATGTTCCATCTCCTGTAAAAGGATTAGCTAGCAGTTTCTCTATCATACCCGAAGGAATTTCAGTGTAAAAATTTTCAGTAGGTTCAGTAGGTTGAGGAGCAACTCTTTGCTCTACTGTTCGGGGTGAAGATACCGCGAACAAGCCCCTCAAAGGATTATGTTCCATAGTAACAAGTGACAGTAAATTTCAGCACACTATATAAATTTTTCCTTACCAAATTCCACCTACCAAAGGCGCTTCACTCCCCGGCAATGGCGCCAGAAAAGAGTCTTGATGACCCACAAGTATAGGGGATCTATCGTAGTCCTTTCGATAAGTAAGAGTGTCAAACCCAACGAGGAGCAGAAGGAAATGATAAGCAGTTTTCAGTAAGGCATTCTCCACAAGCACTGAAATTATCGGTAACAGATAGTTTTGTGATAAAGTAATTTGTAATGGGTAACAAGTAATGAAAGTAAATAAGGTGCAGAAAGATGGCCCAATCCTTTTTGTAGCAAAGGAAAAGCCTGGATAAACTCTTATATAAAGCAAAGCGCTCCCGAGGACACATGGGAATTATCGTCAAGCTAGTTTTCATCACGTTCATATGATTCGCGTTCGGTACTTTGATATGTGGGTGGACCGGTGCTTGGGAACTGCCCTTCCTTGGACAAGCATCCCACTTATGATTAACCCCTATTGCAAGCATCCGCAACTAAAAAAGAAGTATTAAGGTAAACCTAACCATAGCATGAAACATATGGATCCAAATCAGCCCCTTACGAAGCAACTCATAAACTAGGGTTTAAGCTTCTGTCACTCTAGCAACCCATCATCTACTTATTACTCCCCAATGCCTTCATCTAGGCCCAAACAATGGTGAAGTTTCATGTAGTCGGCGTTCACATGACACCACTAGAGGAGAGACAACATACATCTCATCAAAATATCGAACGAATACCAAATTCACATGACTACTTATAGCAAGACTGCTCCCATGTCCTCAGGAATAAACGTAACTACTCACGAATCATATTCATGTTCATAATTAGAGGGGTATTATTATGCATAAATGATCTAAACATAGATCTTCCACCGAATAAACCAACTAGCATCAACTACAAGGAGTAATCAATACTACTAGCAACCCATAGGTACCAATCTGAGGTTTTGAGACAAAGATTGGATACAAGAGATGAACTAGGGTTTGAGATGATATGGTGCTGGGAAGATGTTGATGGAGATTGACCCCCTCCCGATCATAGGATCGATGGTGATGACGATGGTGATGATTTCCCCCTCCTGGAGGGAAGTTTCCCCGGCAGAATAGCTCCGCCGGAGCCCTAGATTGGTTCCGCCTTGTGGCGGCGGAGTTTCGTCCCATGAGCTAGCTTATGATTTTTCCTCACAAAAGACTCCACATAGCCAAAGATGGGCATCAAAGGGTTGCCAGGGGGCCCACGAGGTAGGTGGCACGCCCAGGGGGGTAGGGCGCGCCCCCACACTCGTGGATGGTGGGTGGCCCCCTCTGGTACTTCTTTCGCCCAATATTTTTTATATATTCTGAAACATGCTCCTGTGAAGTTTCAGGACTTTTGGAGTTGTGCAGAATAGGTCTCTAATATTTGCTCCTTTTCTAGCCTATAATTCCAGCTGCCCTCTTTATGTAAACCTTGTAAAATAAGAGAGAATAGGCATAAGTATTATGACATATTGTGTAATAACAGCCCATAATGCAATAAATATCGATATAAAAGCATGATGCAAAATGGACGTATCAGGTCGTGTTGGGTGGTGTAGCTGTTCGACCGTTGCGCCGTCCCTTGCATTAAACACCTGCGCGCGCCGCCACAACAGAAGACTGCTATGCATGCACCCAACAAGCCTGCCTGCATGCGTTGATGCACGCCGCCATGATGCGCCGACCGAGCCTGCATGCGCTGATGCGTGCCGCCATGATGCACTGACCGAGCCGCTTTCATGCACGCCAGCCACTCTGCCGCTGGTTCCTCTCTTCTCACACGCTTGTCTCCTTGATTTAGAGCATTGTTTTTTATGATTAGTTGCAGCCTTTTTGATCCACTCGCATCTGCACCCGTTTTGCTATGAAAAATAAATTGAACAAATATGTTGTGGCTGCATGCACTAGCTAGGTGGCTACATATTTGTGGCTTGTGTAAAAAAAGAGGGGTTCGTTGTGGCTGCATGCACTAGGTGGTGACTAACAAAGCAAGCTATCTAAGAAAACAATCAACAAGCATGTAGATATGGCCAACAAGCCCATAGCACGATCACATAGTTGAAACTAGGAAGAACTTCATAATAGAATAGATAGAAAACTTAATAATAGAACTTGATAAAAGGGCCAACAAGCCCATAGCATCTCCAACATAGTTCAATTACAACTTAACATAACATAGACTCAAAAAAAGAAAAATAGATAGAGGGTTTAGAACCCTAGACGCCACCTTCTCCACCTCGCTCCTCCTCCATGCGCCCTTCGCTGCTCCTCCAAGGCGTTGTCGATGGGGTACAGAAGAGTGTGCATGCGCGACGCGGTGGGGAAGATGTTGGTGTACTCCATCAACATGTTGTGGGTGGTGAAAGCGATGAACTCGCAGCCACACCAAAACACCTGGCCGGGGAGGTAGAAGGCGTCGAATGTGTTGGTGAAGTGGGCAAGGAGAGCAACCACCACCCCACTTTGGATGACCTCCTCGACACGGAACATCCTTGGAGATCCCCGCGGGAGGTGGTGGTAGCCGGACGCGAGGAAGAACTCGGTGAAGTTCCTTGCAGTTCTCCACCTTGATATCGTTCACACACATTGTGTGCGCTCAACGTACATGTCAGGTGGGTAGAGCCTCTCCGGCACGGTGGGTGGGAAGTGGTAGGTTGGTCCGGTGTACTACATGGTTGAGGATGTGCTAGAAGAAGGAGAAGTGGTCGAAGAGCAAGAAGGGCAGATGGAAGAGAGGATGGGATATGGATGAGGGATGGCAGAGGCAGAGGGTGGCTTAAATAGCCGTAGTGCTACGTGTTATTTTGTCGTGGAAATAACGGGGTCAAATGTGAAGTAGCCCATTTTCAGACCCACCGCGGCGTCAGGAGTGTACACGCATGGGAAATGGTGGTTTGAAAAAGAAGAAGAAAAGGAAGCTAATTGCACGCGTGGGAATCCATGGTCATATATATTATATGAACAAAAAGAGACAATTTTTGAATAGTTTGTGGCCATTTTGCATGATAAAAATAAATTTGGCCCTTAAAAATTTGGTCATTTTGCATTTGTATAGAACAAAAAGAACCAAATTTTGCTACGTAATGTCAATTGATTTCAAATGATGCAAAAAAATCCAGAGGCAACACGTTCACAAAAAATAGAGCAAATGATGCAAAAAATGACGCAATTCGATAGCCCAACCAGAGCTTGGTTTCCTTTTGGGCCCAATAACAACGTTTTTTTCATGGAGTCAATGGTGGGCGAGCAGCCGAGCACAACCAATAGGATCGCCTCTCGCGGATCGCCCCACGATCCAATGAAGCGGAGCCGTCCTTGTGATCCAATGGTGCGGAGCCTGCACGCAGCCAGCCCACCTAATTCCTTCTAGAAGACTAGATCTGAGGGTTGTCGCTTGGCGCGAGGGTATGATCGGACGGCTGACGTTGGGAGCTAGGGTTAGGCGAAACCCCGCGAGGTTTAGAGGGGTTTTGAGCTGGTCAACAGGGTTTCGAAGGCTTTGACTAAGCATATCTAATTTAAAAAAATCAAAAAATATGAAACCTTCACCGTTTGTCGTTTTATAAGAAAACCTAACAAGGAAAAATACTAAACTTGGTCTACGGTCATTTTCATGAAAAAACCCTAGATGGCACGTGGCACGATCGAGGTCAAATGAGCACCATTAATTTAAAAAAATTCAAAAAATATAAAACATGTGCACAATGTTGTCTTATGTGACATGTTACCAACCAAAAATCATAAACTTGGTCTATGGTCATTTTCATAAGAAAACCTTCACACATATAAGCTATCATGTACATGATTTCATAGAGTTCAAGGAGAGGAGGTAGGGTTACCTTCTGTTTTTGAAAAATTCAAAAAAAAAATAAGAAAATCACCAAAGCTTTATTTCAAAGTGAATAAGAAGGATCTGAAGTTAGTTTTCCATTTTCATATTTCAAACGTGTTTTTAATAGTTTTTACATTAAAGCATATGTTTTCAAAAGAAAATGTAAAAATGTGAAGATTAATTCAAAAATAGTGAGACTTTGAATCTACACTATGGAAAGTGAATATGTGTTAATAAAAAATATTTGTCTCATTTAGAGTAGGTCCAAAAAAACTTGATTACAAATGGGCTGTTTGACCTAGCCTGGGAGCTCATTTGGAGCACATTTCTCAAATTCAAATTTATTTGACCTCCTCTAAATCACTTCAAATTTTGCACACATGATCTCCTACACAAACATAGATAGTTTGCCAAGGTTTTACTTGTTTTGCATTTTCTTGAGTTTATATTGTCCAGGTTTGCAAAGGTTTACATGATCTCATTTGGAGCATGCATTTGATTTCCTGCACAACATATTTTATCATTGCAGCACCTAAAATAATATTTCACAACATCTAAACATAACTAACCATAGATTCAGGACAAACAAATATACCACAAGAAAATTTAAGGACAGACGAATATAGGTAGCAACCAGATTACTAGCATCAACATTGCCAACCATAACCAAATTCAGGAAAACTAAATTCAGTTCAACAAACCATAACCAACGAGATTCAGTTCAACAAACCAAAAGTAACCCAACAGATAAACTTAAAGATTCAGTTCACAGCATCACATCATCGATCACATCACGCCGGAGTCAGAGCCTTCCTGAGGGCGGCATGCTTCCCCCTAATCATGTGGTTGTAGCGATCTAACCTCAAACGGTGAAATCTCTGTGCATAAATGTCATCCCTGGATCGGTAATGCTGACACACACAGTACTTGAAGGATTTATAACAAAGTGCAATCACACACTTATTACATCGAATGTCTCAAAAGAGAACTTATTACAATAAATATGGCTTAAGGCCATCTAAATACAATAACAGCAGAAGGCTTGGAATATAGAGTGAGTCCATCAACTCCAATGGCATAGCTGAGTGCACGACAACGACCTAGCGCACCTTACTCTTCGTTCGAAAAGTCTGCAAAATGATATGTTGCAGCCCAAAACGGGTCAGCACATGGAATATGCTGGCAAGATAACACAGTAGAGCAAATGAACAAGTAAAGGCTATCACTACATGCATATATGGCTAGTGGAGGTTCTATGGTTATAATGTTTTTGCGAAAAGCCAATTTTTTCCTACAACAAAGGAATATATTTTATTTAACTATCATGGTAGTTGATAAACATTGAGAATGGTACCCGCATCTTAATCCCAATTAAAAAGTAATTAACAACCCAACAAATTAATTTAGAGTGATGAGATCTACATGATAATCCAAGAACCATATACTCAAGATGTCCATAACCGGGGACACGGCTAACCATGATTAGTTTGTACACTCTACAGAGGTTTGCGCACTTTTCCCCACAAGACTCGATCTCCTCTGTTGGATTTCTCGCACTACATGGTGTTTGAGAAACGGATGAGCGAGACACAGTCTTTTAGAAACATTAACTCTTTACTCTGGGTAGACAGTACCAACCTACATCCCCTACATTTGCTAGTCTACCACTGAAAGAGGTCATGAAACATTCTCAACTGTGCTAGAGCCCATAATAGCTTGTGGCTGCACATGGAAGTTTCTAGCATGAATAATCTTATGATCCGTTTGAGCCTGGGTGGTTAACCAAAGGACCGCACATGGTAGTATATCCCCAGGTGCCCGCAACCAATCCACCCAGATGTGTATTTAAGTAGCCACCTTAAGTTAACCATTAATTAACAATCTCACATATGTCGTGGATTCACTCAAACCCAATCCACGTCTACGAGCATAGCATAGCAACATAAGCATAACATAGAAGTAACTCCCAAGGGTTTGATATTAAAAGGGCAATAGGTTCTACCTCATCAACTACTTCCCAATACCCACATGTTAATCACATCCTAATCATGCAGTGTTTGAGGGTTGTAACTAATGCATAAAAACTGGGTAATAAAGAAGTATGATCAATGTGTTACTTGCCTTGCTGATGATCCGCAAACCCTAGAGACTCGTAGTAGCACGCTTCGCAGTCCGGGAATTCTATCACAAACAAACAATAGAATACATAAGCACTCAAGCATATATGCAAGGGTAAAACTCAAATAAGAAGATCCAATCTAAAATTTCAACTGAAGAGGTTCGGTTGGCAAAAAGAATCAATCGAATCGGAGCTACGGAACTGAAACTACGATCAAAAGAACTTCAAGTTCAAATCAGCTTGAAACCAAATTTTAAATTGTCAAAACCATGTTCAAGTTGATTAACTAGAAAGAGGGTTTCGAGACGAAGATTCTGGCATTGGTTTCACTGGATTTGGACAAACGGTTGAAAAGTTGTGAGGGTTTGAAGATCAGGGGCTAATTTGCGATAAAAATAATCGCGGATAGGTCCCTGGATGAAAATAAAAATAAAAGAAAAAGACTATGGCGCGAACGTTCGCTAACAGAGGCAAACGGGCGAAATTCGTTCGTTAAACAGAACTAATGAACGAACATTCATTATTTAACCTAAACCAAGAAAACCGAACCGATCCAAAAAAAACAAATCTAGGGTTTCTAAAAAAAACCGGGACTGGCCGGAAAAACCGGAGGCGGCAGCGGCAGCATAGCGAGTCGGCGGGGCTCCAGCACGACTGCGGGATGGCGCGGGCGGCCGCGGCAAGTGCGACGGACGCGGCTCGGTGGCGGGGCTGAGGCGGCGAAGCGGGACAAGGGGAGAGGCGCCAGCGGTGCATATATATAGGGGGTCGGGGGCGATGCGGCTTGCGGGAGGGGGCACCGGCACCGGGACGGAGTCGGACTCCTGTGGAGTCCAGCGCGAGCACGGCTCGGCGGCGTGGAGGCGGTTCACGGCGCGATGGGTCGGCTGGGCCTTCGGCCCAGTTCGGTCCGGGGACTTTTTTTAAAATAAATTTGGCCGAAAAGGAAATATCCTAAATAATAAAAATTCTAAAAATGCCAAAAAACAATTTTCTACGTCTAAATAAAATATTTACAACAAGGTGAACATGTTCTGGCCTAAAAATGCAATTTTGAGAAATGCATATTTTTTCTAATTCGAATAAAATAGCAAATAAAAATCCAAATAAAATATTTATTTGATTTTAATATTTTTCCTCCAATATTTCTTTTATTTTGGAGAAGTCATATTATCTCCTCTCTTTTATTTTTAATATTGAAAATATTTCAGAGACGAAAAATAATTAAAACCAAAATGATCCTCTTTTCAATATTTGAGAAAAGAATTCAAATCTATACCTCTATACCTACTCATAAAGCAAGGTGCGTTTCTCCGATTTTTTCATCCGTTCACCGCTAAAAAATATTTTTTCTATCCGAGGTGGTACTAAACTTTTGTACGTGCATCTGTTACCATGGAAAAATGATATGTCCACAATTTCGTATGTGGGCTGCGTGCGCTATGGCCCAGTAAGGTCAGCCCATTTTTTCCTGCCCATGCAACAACAAAATATCCTATCTCCCGCACAGTGCGGCAAACAGTTCAATCTACGCACAGGAGGCCCAAGACTGGGCCGCCCATTTTTTTCCGTGTTATGTTTATGTTTATGTTTTTCTTTTTCTATTTCCTTCTCTTTTTATTTTTCACATTACACGTCTATTTTTTCCTTTTTTCCTCTGAAATTCAAAGTTAGAAAAATGTTCGGAATTTTAAACTTGGTCTACGGTCAAAATTTATTGTTCTATACCTACTAATAAAGCAAGGTGCGTTTCTCCAATTTTTTCATCCGTTCACCGTCGAAATTTATTGTTCTATCCGAGGTGGTACTAAATATTTGTGTGTCCGCCTGTTTTTTATTTTAGCAATCCAGATTTTTCGTATTTGGGCCGCACACGCTGTGCCCCAGCATAGCGAGCTCACTTATTTGCCTGCTCAGGAAGCTGCGAAGACCCTATTTGACGCCCAGTGCGGCAGATAGCTAGACCTTCTCACAGGGTGCACAAAACCGTGCTGGCCCGTTTCTTTTTCCTTCCATTTATTTATTTTGACTATTTGCTGCACTAGGAGTAAAAAGTTCAGAATTATGTTTTAGTTTCAAATTTTTGAAAAATGTTCAGAATTACAATATTGTGTCCCTGTTTCTTAAAATGTTTGAAACAAATTCTCGTTCCCATTTTTCGAAATTAAGGACATATTAAAAAATTGGTATTTTCGAAAAAATGCATTTTAATAATATTTCAAATTTAAAACATATTATTGTCTTAGTAAAATGTTCACAAATTCAAAATAATGTCTGCGTATAAAAATGAATTTTATAAAATTGTTCGGAAGGTTCAAAACATCTTCCATTTTTAAAAGTCGGTCACAACTTAAAAAAAACGTTTGTGTTTTCATAAAAGGTTAATGTCTTCAGAAAATGATGTGGTTTCAGATTTTGTTCATGCTTTTTTTTCAAATGGGATGGAACATTAAAAACATTGTTCATAATTTCAGAAAATGTCCAATTTTCCAAGAATATTCGGCAATTCATATTTTTCAAAAATGTTCTTAAATATTTGCGTTGGCCATTCGTTAGCTGTAGGTGTTTGTTGCCATGGCTAGCAGCACGTGGTCGAGTCTTTAAGGTCATCTTTTCGGTCGTTCAACCTATCGTTTTTCTGGATTATTAGTCATGCCCTGCAAACACAGGTCATTTTGGTGCCTACTAGTAGCTGGCCCAGACGGGATTGGTTGTGCGTTCCACACGCTATTTGATGCAACTAGCGTCATATAGTAGCTCCCACACAGCTGCCCCATGTAAAGCAAAAAAATACGTACAGATTTTGTTTCGTCCATTCCACACGTAGTTCCTTATTTTTTTGCTTATCACCAACTGGGCCTACCATGATTTTTTTTCTGTCACACTGACAAGCAGCAAAATATTAAGGGCGCGAGGGGATTGAACTATGAACCTTCCATATTGTGTCGACGGATAAAGCCAAAACTCAGATGACTTGCAATTATGATAAGAATAGTCTCACCTTGGAATTTTATACTAAATCACACCCATTTTTATATGTGTCTAAGTTGTCTGGAAATAAGAAGGTTGTGTGACAATAAGGAAGTTGTCTCGAGAATCATGTGCAGAACATGGTACTCCACGAATTATTGCCGGAGGTAACTTGCACATGCTAATAAAAGACAATACGCTGGTTGGCTATAGCCTATAATTAAAAAAATTGTGGCATGTGCTAATAAAAGAGAATATGCTGGTTTTGCTCTAATTAATAAAAATGTGGGCACATGAGCGCAAAAATAGTTAAAGATAATAAACCCTGATAATGAAGGGACATTCATGCCTCGTTATGCGCTAATTATGCCAATCAAACAAAATTTATGCGCTGCAATTAGTAATCCTCCGGTTACATCGTCGTAGGGGAGAATAGTCGAAGCAACCGTGCCTCGAAGGTCGCCGTGTAGGAACCAAATGAGGATGCAACCACAACTTCGAGACGGAGGTGGACCCGTAGGAGAAAAGGGCATCAGTTGGGTGGTCGCCACCACACCGACCAACCCCACCACTATCAAGATCTCGCGGGCCAACGATGGCAGAAAGCAGGCTAAGTGACAATATAGATCGGGCATTGTGTTCACATAGAGGACGTGGAAGAGTGTGTGCGGGGATATGGGGAATGCTGAGATATTATTTTCCTCCCGTTGCAATGCACGGGCATATTTCCTAGTATGGAAATAAATGAAATCCCCAACTCTCTCTGTGGGTCCTTGAGTTGCTTATAATTTCTAGGATCAAAACCAAAATGCAAATAAAATATGATATGCATATGATGACCTATGTATAACATTCCAAATTGAAAATTTTGGATGTTACAAACCTACCCCCTTAAGATGAATCTCGCCCTCGAGATTAGGGTTGGCTCGAAAATAGGTGTGGGTGGGCTTTCCATAGATCTTCCTCTCGTTCCCAGGTGGCTTCCTCCTCGGTATGGAGGCTCCACTGAACTTTGCAAAACTTGATAACCTTGCTGCGTGTAACTCGGCTAGCAAAATCGACAATCTTGACTAGTTTCTCCTCGTAGGTCAGATGACTATCCAATTCAATTGCCTCCAGGGGCACGGTATCTCTCAGGGGAATATCGGCCTTCTCAGCATGGCACTTCTTCAACTGGGAAATGTGAAACACATCATGAACTCCTGACAGTCCTTCGGGTAACTCTAACTTGTTGGCAACTTCTCCCATACGTTCCAAAACTCGGTATGGTCCTACAAATATCGGGGCTGTCACAGCCCTAGAATTTGGTTGCAGAAAGTGGCTTTGCATCCATGCATCATGTTTAAATTCAAGAAAACTTGAATTGAGGAAATTTGAAAGCCTCAAAATTTTTAATTAAAAGAAGGGCAAATAACCCTGGAAAATGCATCCAATGTTTCCAAAAATGCTCTTCAATGATGTTTAATATTTTTGGCAAGGGTTTTGGTCCAAACCAAAAATATGGAACATTTTTGAGGAATTATTTTGGCCATTTGGATTTAAATCAATAAATATTTGAGTTGGATTTAATTCTTCTATAAAAGAATTGCAAGTCCAACAATTCCGAAAAAACCTATGAGTGGCTTTGAATATATTGCATCAAGCCACATAAATATTTTCAGAAGCTACTAAATGATTTGGGTTGTGAATCAAATCAAAACAAAACAAAATAAATAGAAAACTAAAACAGATTGAGAGAGAGAGAAGGATTACCTGGCGCTTACCTATAGCCCAGAGGCCCACTACTGTGCGGCCCAGCCCACCAGGGGCATACCTGTCTTCAACCTCTGCCTACTGGCAGAGGCAAGCCGAGCACGGCACCCGCGCGTGCCGGCACGCAGCTGCCTGCCTGGCCTCCCCTGGCTAGCGCGGTGCCGCCCACGACACCCTGGGACCCCCTCTACTTCTCCCTCGCTCTCTGGACCTCTCTTCCCCTAGCGGAGCTCGCCGTCGCTGCTCGTCACCACCGCGGCCACCGAGCCCCCCCTTGCCTATCCAGCTTGTCGCCGAGGTCCACCATGCCCCGAAGCCCCTCTACGACGAAGATGAAGACCCCGGGAGCCCCGCAGCGTCGCCACCACCACCATCTCCATCCCCTGCCTTGGCGCCCGCCGTCGCACGATTCATCGCTTGCCGGTCGTCCCCGAGGCCGCTAAAACCACCGCCGGCCCCATGTGAGCTCCTCTTCCTTTCCTCCCCGTCGTCTTGCTCGCGCGCCTGCTCTAACTGTGATAGCCGTCGCATCCGTGAGCTCACCGTCGGCGTCCTTGTCGCCGCCGTCGTTGCAGGTCACCGAACTCGCGCCCGAGCACGTCGTTGAGGTCCTGCAGCCCCTGTAGACCCAACGGTGTGCCTAGTTTGCTTCGTCGTGCACCACTGCGCCATCCCGCTCGAAGCCGTAGCTCCGGTCGCCGCCCAACTTGCCCGCGCCGCCGCTACCGAGAGCCCCGCGCTGTGTTGCTTCCACCGCTGGATGCGCGGGAGCACGGGCTCCCTCCTGGTTCCCTCAGCGCGCCCAGCCGTTGCCCCTAGCGCCACCCCGGCGAGCCGCCGCCGCACTGCGAGGTCGCCGGCGCTTGATCCGGCGACGCTGATGTGGAGCCATCATTAGGCGTTAATCACCACTAACCCTCCTAACAGACACTGACGAACGGGCCCCGCGTTGGGTCAAATCCCAGTCAACACGGGATTAACCTCTAATTAACTATAAGCATATGACATGTGGGACCGGGTCGACAGGTTTGACCATGGTCAGCCCTGTTGCCTTGCTGACGTCACGGTGACGTCATGCTGACGCAATAAGTCCTTCTCTGGATTTGATTTATTTCTAAATAACCAGGAAATTCTAGAAAATATCTAAAACTTCTAAAATTCATAGAAATTCAACCGTAACTCCAAATAAGATAAATTATATATGAAAAATGATCAGAAAAATCCAATCTATCCATCTATTCCATTTTCATGCATGTTTGAGCAACTTAACCTCACTGTTTAGTCCAAAACATGATAATGCACTATTTGAATTCATAGTTTGAATTTGAATTTGAACCTTGAGTTCAAATCAACCCAAACCTTTCTGTTACTAGTTGCATTAGCTCAAATCACAACATATTGTCATGTCATGATCATGCATCATATTGTGCATTGCATTGATTGTGCTCTTCCTTGTTTGCCTGTAATTGTCCCCTTTCGGTAGACGTTGCTCCGACGCTGTGATCGTTGACACTGATGAAGACTCAATGTTATCTTCAGAAGTGCCAGGCAAGCAAAAACCCCTTGTTCATTCTGATACAGTCCCACTCTCTCGCTCCTGCTCTCTTTTACTGCATTAGGGCAACACCGATTCAACTGTTACATGCTGCGGTAGTTGAACCCTTTCCTCTGCATGACCTGTCATTGCCACAGTAAATAGATGAAACCCACTAGCATGAGTAGGAGTTGTTTGAGTCCTGATGTGCCTACTCATTCATGCTTGTTTGTCATGCCTGCTACTGCTTAGAGTTGAGTCTGGTCTGATTCATCGGGAATGAATTGGAACGTGGTGAACATGTCCTGCCATTGAGAGCTAAGTGTGTGAACACGATTTGGTAAAGGTAGCGGTGAGAGGCCATGTAGGAGTACATGGTGGGTTGTCTCATTGCAGCCATCCTCAGGAACTGAGTCATGTGTTTGTGATCCATGAACAGTTACTACCACACATTGGGTTCCGGTAACTCGGCCCCTCTCGGCTTATTAATCAACTCGATCTATGTCCAGGAGTTGCAACTAGTTTCTGGTGTTTGTAGGTAGTGTTAGTAGTCTACCAAGTGGCACCCGGTACAGGTGGGCTTGGGACAGACTAGGCACCGTGGCACGGTGTACCAAGTGGCACCCGGATGGTGGGCTTGGGAACCCTGCTCACATCGTTTGGGGCCGTGAGCGACATCCCGGCCGGATCTCCTTGCGGATGGAACCCGAATAGGAGATAAACCTGGACTAAGACTTGTTGGTTAGTCAGGTCGTGGCCGACTCCCTCGCCCGGCTTCGGCTTGAAGATTGCCGAGGTACATGACGTGTACAGGGCGATAAGTGGCGAGAGCGTGTGTGAAGAAGTACACCCCTGCAGGGTAATTTTTATCTATTCGAATAGCCGGATTTCTCGGATATGGAAACTTGGACCCCTTGCATAGTTCATAGACAAGTGTAACTGGATACTCTAAAACTCGCAAGATAAGCGTGAGTGCTATGGATGGCGTTCTCGCAGGGAGACGGGGGCGGATCCATAGTGGTGTATTGGTATGGTGAATTTGTGGACTCGTGTGCGCCACCCCAAAAGAGTTACTCGTAGTCATAGTATAGGATAGCCACTGAGTTAAAGCTGGCTTGCTGCAGTCAAACTCCACCACCCCCTTTATTGATACCGATGCATATGTAGTTAGTTCTGATGTAAGTCTTGCTGGGTACATTGTACTCACGTTTGCTTATTTTATGTTTTGCAGAGAGACGTCATTCTCGCTAGTAGTTCCACATGGACTTCGACGTTTAGCTTGTTACCTCAGCTACGATCTTTTACCCTTGGGAGGGTCATGTAGATAGTCAGGCTTCTCAGCCTTTTTCATTTGTAGTTGTCTATACTCAGACAAGTTAAGCTTCCGCATGTGCTTGTTGCTTGTATGCTCTGTATGTTGGGTCATGAGACCCATGTTTGTAATACTTGGCTCCTCGGAGCCTAATGAATAAATACTTTGAGTCGTAGAGTTTTGTTGTGATGCCATGTTGTATTTACACATATCAAGCATATTGTGTGTATGATTGAAATGCTTGGTATGTGTGGGATCCGACAACCTAGTTGTTTATCCTTGGTAGCCTCTCTTATGGGGAAATGTAGTCTTGTGCTTCCATGAGCCATAGTAGTCCGCTACAGCCCGGTTCACCGGAGTCCTGTTAGCCCAGCACTACTGCTCCAGAACACTTGACTGGCCGACATGTGATTCACTTCGTTCCTGTGTCTGTCCCTTCGGGGAAATGTCACGTGGTGACATCCGGAGTCCTGCCTAGCCTGCTACAGCCCGGTTCACCGGAGTCCTATTAGCCCAGTGCTACAGCCTGGATTCGCACGCTGCTGACCGACATGCTCGATGTTGATTCATGTATACCTGTCCCCGTAAGTTAGTGCCACTTTGGGTTCATGACTAGTCATGTCGGCCCGGGTTCTCTGTCATATGGATGCTAGCGACACTATCATATACGTGAGCCAAAAGGCGCAAATGGTCCCGGGCCATGGTAAGGCGACACCCGTGGGAATACCATGCGTGAGGCCACAAAGTGATATGAGGTGTTACTAGCTAGATCAATGTGACTTGGAATCGGGGTCCTGAGAGGGGCTAACTTTCCTTTGACTCCAAAACATTTAACTCCTCGTAGAGGTGACACATGAAGATATGCTCTGTCTCCGATTTCATAGACTACTGCTACCTCTTGAGCACTGCGTTGGTTTTCCCTTGAAGAGGAAAGGGTGATGCAGCAAAGTAGCGTAAGTATTTCCCTCAGTTTTTGAGAACCAAGGTATCAATCTAGTAGGAGGCCACACGTAAGTCCCTCGTACCCACACAAACAAATAATAACCTCACAACCAACACGATAAAGGGGTTGTCAATCCCTTCACGGTCACTTACGAGAGTGATATCTGATAGAGATGATAAAATAATATTTTTGGTATTTTTATGATAAAGATTAAAAGTAAAGATTGCAAAATAAAAGGTAATATAAATATCTTGTTGACGGAAGATTAATATGATGGAGAATAAACCTGGGGGCCATAGGTTTCACTATTGGCTTCTCTCAAGATAGCATAAGTGTTACGGTGGGTGAACAAATTACTGTAGAGAAATTGATAGAAAAGCGAATAATTATGAGAATATCTAGGCATGATCATGTATATAGGCATCACATCTGTGACAAGTAGACCGACTCCTCCCTGCATCTACTAGTATTACTCCACACATTGACCGCTATCTAGCATGCATCTAGAGTATTAAGTTCATAAGAACAGAGTAACACATTAGGTAAGATGACATGATGTAGAGGGATAAACTCAAGCAATATGATATAAACCCCATATTTTTATCCTCGATGGCAACAATACAATACGTGTTGTTTCCCTTTCTGTCACTGGGATCGAGCACCACAAGATTGAACCCAAAGCTAAGCACTTCTCCCATTGCAAGAAAGATCAATCTAGTAGGCCAAACCAAACTGATAATTCGAAGAGACTTGCAAAGATAACCACATACATAAAAGATTTCAGAGAAGAATCAAATATTGTTCATAGATAAACTTGATCATAAACCCACAATTCATCAGATCTCGACAAACACACCGCAAAAATAGTTACATCAAATAGATCTCCAAGAAGATCGAGGAGAACTTTGTATTGAGATTCAAAGAGAGAGAAGAAGCCATCTAGCTAATAACTATGGACCCGAAGGTCTGATGTAAACTACTCACAAATCATCGGAGGGGCCATGGAGTTGATGTAGAGTCCCTCCGTGATCGATGCCCCCTCCGGCGGATCTCCGGAAAAGGCCCCAAGATGGGATCTCTTGGGTACAGAAGGTTGCGGCGGTGGAAATAGGGTTTCGTGGTGTTCCTGGATGTTTTCAGGGTATATGAGTATATATAGGAGGAAGAAGTAGGTCGGTTGAGCCACGAGGGGGAGGGTGCGCCCAGGGGGTAGGCGCACCCCCTGCCTCGTGGACTCTTCATTTGTTTCTTGACATCCACTCCAAGTCCTATGGATCAAATTTGTTCCAAAAATCACGTTCCCGAAGGTTTCATTCCGTTTGGATTCCGTTTGATATTCCTTTTCTATGAAACACTGAAATAGGCAAAAAAACAGCAATTTGCACTGGGCCTTGGGTTAATAGGTTAGTCCCAAAAATAATATAAAAGTGTAAAATAAAGCCCATTAACATCCAAAATAGATAATATAATAGCATGGAACAATAAAAAATTATAGATACGTTGGAGACGTATCAACTACCTCCTTGCGTTTTGAGTCTGCATAACTCTTCTTCCTGGACCGAGCTACCTTCAGTCTGTCTCGAATCAATTTAACCTTCTCTTCGGACTCTTTGACAAAATCTTGTCCAAACAACTGACAGTCTCTAACTTCATCCCACATCAATGGTGTCCTACACCTCCTTCCATACAAAGCTTCGAAAGGAGCCATCTTCAAACTGGCTTGATAACTGTTGTTGTATGAGAACTCCGCGTAAGGTAAATTATCATCCCAACTAGATCCATAATCTAGCGCACAAGCTCTCAACATGTCCCCCAGAATCTGATTGACTCTCTCGGCCTATCCATCTGTCTGTGGATGAAAGGTTGTACTAAACTCTAGCCTGGTACCCAAAGTCTGGTGCAGCTGGTGGCAAGACTTAGAAGTAAACTGAGTCCCTTTATCATATAAGATGGTCCTCGGAACTCCATGTAGACATACGATCCTGGTCATATATATCTTGGCCAACTTTGCACTTGCATAGGTGGTCTTCACTGGGATAAAGTGAGCCACTTTGGTCAAACGATCAACTACTACCCAGATAGAATCATATCCCGATCGGGTCCTGGGCAATCCGGTGATGAAATCCATGCCAAGCTTATCCCACTTCCATTCGGGTATCGGCATAGGTTGTAGTAATCCTGCTGGCTTCTGATGTTCTTCCTTCACTCTTTGACATACATTGCATACGGCTACATACTCGGCAATATCCTTCTACATACCCGTCCACCAGAAACGCTCCTTCAAATCCAAATACATCTTTGTGTTTCCGGGGTGTATCGAGTATGGCCAGTTATGGGCCTCCTGAATTATTAGCTTCCTGATCTCCACACTATTGGGTACATAAACACGGTCCTCAAACCATAAGGTGTCATGCTCAACCTCACAAAAACATTTGGCTTTTCCTTTGATCATCTTCTCCTTTATCTCAACAATCTCCTTATCATCCTTCTGAGCTTCTCGAATCTTTCCCAATAATGTTGACTGAACCTCCATTGTTGTGACGAAACCTCTAGGGACTATCTCCAAACGAAGTGATACGTCTCCGTTGTATCTATAATTTTTGATTGTTCCATGCCAATATTCTAAAACTTTCATAGATTTTTGGCAACTTTTTATACTATTTTTGGGACTAACATATTGATCCAGTGCCCAGTGCCAGTTCCTGTTTGTTGCATGGTTTTTGTTTCACAGAATATCCATATCAAACGGAGTCCAAACGGAATAAAAACTGACGGAGATTTTTCTGGAATATATATGATTTTTGGGTAGAAAAATCCACGCGAGACGACGCTCGAGGGGTCCACAAGGCAGGGGGCCGCCCCTGAACCTCGTGGCCACCCCATAAGGCAGTTGATGCCCTTCTTTTGCTGCCAGAAAGCTAATATCCGGATAGAGATCGTGTCAAAATTTCAGCCCAATCGGAGTTACGGATCTCCGGGAATATAAGAAATGGTGAAAGGGAAGAATCTAAAAACGCAAAAACAGAGAGAGACCGATCCAATCTCGGAGGGGCTCTTGCCCCTCCCACGCCATGGAGGCCATGGACTAGAGGGGAAACCCTTCTCCCATCTAGGGATGAGGTTAAGGAAGAAGAAGAAGGAGGGGGCCGGGCTCTCTCCCCCTCGCTTCCGGTGGCACCGGAGTGCCACCGGGGGCCATCATCATCACCGCAATCTACACCAACACCTCCGCCATCTTCACCAACATCTCCATCACCTTCCCCCCTCTATCTACAGTGGTCCACTCTCTCGCAACCCGTTGTACCCTCTACTTATGCTTCATATTATTATCCAATGATGTGTTGCCATCCTATGATGTCTGAGTAGATTTTCGTTGTCCTCTCGGTGGTTGATGAATTGCTATGATTGATTTAATTTGCTTGTGGTTATGTTGCTGTCCTTTGGTGCCCATCATATGATTGCACGCATGGATCACACCCTAGGGTTAGTTGTATGTTGATAGGACTATGTATTGGAGGGCAAGAGTGACAAAAGCTTCAACCTAGCATAGAAATTGATGCATACGGGATTGAAGGGGGACCAATATATATTAATGCTATGGTTGGGTTTTACATTAATGAACATTAGTAGTTGTGGATGCTTGCTAATAGTTCCAATCATAAGTGCATAGAATTCCAAGTCAGGGATGACATGCTAGCAGTGGCCTCTCCCACATGATACTTGCTATCGGTCTAGTAAAGTAGTCAATTGCTTAGGGGCAATTTCACAACTCCTACCACCACTTTTCCACACTCGCTATATTTACTTTATTGTTTCTTTATCTAAACAGCCCCTACCTTTTATTTACGTAATCTTTATTATCTTGCAAACCTATCCAACAACACCTACAAAGTACTTCTAGTTTCATACTTGTTCTAGGTAAAGCAAACATCAAGCGTGCCTAGAGTTGTATCAGTGGTCGATAGAACTTGATGGAATATTTGTTCTGCCTTTAGCTCCTCGTTGGGTTCGACACTCTTACTTATCGAAAACTGTTGTGATCCCCTATACTTGTGGGTTATCAAGACCTTTTTCTGGCGTTGTTGCCGGGGAGCAATAGCGTGGGGTGAATATTCTCGTGTGTTCTTGTTTGCTTTATCACAAAGTACTTTTTATTTGTTGTTCTTAGTTGTTCTCTATCTTTAGTTATGGATATGGAACACGAAATACCAAAAAATTAGGTGTACTTGCTACTCATGGAGATGGGGAACCTCCTAAAACCCTCGATGCTAGTTATGTGAAAAATATGATGTACTACTTTCATAATCCTGAGAAAACCCCATTCAATTATGTAATGGGAGTAACGTTGGATCAACATGAATACTTTAAGGATTACCGCTTGACACAAAAAGGGAAACTATTATGAGATTTTATTCATATATTGAATTGGTATGCTAGGCAACTATGCTTGAGATATGATTATACTTATTGCTCTAAGGTGAAGGCTCCACACCTTCCCTTTTCATGTGAATTTAATGATAATGAAACCTTAGCTTCTTATGCTAATGGTATATATGATTACTATGATGTGGAACAAATAGAAGAATTTGTTGCTTTTAAGGGTGCTTATGAAATTGAATTTTTGTTTGAAAAGCATGAAGCTTATGATGATGATGTTTATAGGCTTGAAAATTTAGCTATCTTAAAATATTGCTATGATAATTATGAATATAATTCCTATATTAATGCGCTTATTGAGAAAGTCTCCGCTGTCCAAGAAGAGACTAATATTTTGTAGGAGTCTATGGAAGAAGAAATTGATGAAACTGTGAGCTTATTGGATGAAAAAGATGAGGAGGAGAGCGAAGAACAAAAGGAGGAAGAGTGGATTAGCTACCCGTGCCCACCTTCTAATGAGAGTAACTCTTCAACACAGACATTGTTTAATTTCCCTTCGTGCTTACCGAAGGATGATTGCTATGATGATTGTTATGATCCTGTTGATTCTTTTGAAATATCCCTTTTTGATGATGCTTGCTATGCTTGTGGCTAAGATGCCAATATGAATTATGCTTATGGAGATGAACTTGCTATAGTTCCTTATGTTAAACATGAAATTGTTGCTATTGCACCCACACATGATAGTCCTATTAAAATTTTGAATTCTCCAAACTACACTATATTAGAGAAGTTTGCTCTTATTAAGGAATATATTGATGGGTTGCCTTTTACCATTGCACATGATGATTTTGATGAATATAATATGCCTGTGCTTGCTGCTCCTACTTGCAATTATTATGAGAGACGAACTATATCTCCACCTCTATATGTTTCCAATATGATAAAATTGCAAGAAACTATTTATACTATGCATTGGCCTTTACTTTGTGTGCCTGAATTGTTCTTTTATGACATGCTGATGCATAGGAAGAGAGTTAGACTTCATTGTTATATGATATATGTTACCTTGTGCTCACCACTAAATTAAAAATCATTGTTAATTAAAATTGGCTTTGATATACCTTGGGATCTGGGTGGATCCATTACTTGAGCACTATATGCCTAGCTTAATGGCTTTAAAGAAAGCGCTGCCAGGGAGACAACCTGGAAGTTTTAGAGAGTCATTTATTTCTGTTGAGTGATTTTATATAGTTTAAAAACAACAAAAATAAAGAGAGGAACCCAAAACTTTTTCAAAAAGGAAAGCGAAAGTGAGAAAGACAAGCATTGTTGAAGTGGGAGCTAGCCTTGAACCTTGTTCATGCTCACGGCAACTTTGTGAATCTTGATTACAGAAACTTTTCAACAAAAATAATTATCCCCTTGTAAAATTCCATTGTATTATAAAAATTATGTGCCAAGGTTTGCCTTTAGGATGTTTACATTTGCTTGATGGTTTGTACGGTGCAGGACAGAAATTTGGCTGTAGTGCGCGATTTTACATTTTTAGCTGGAATGTCAAATGGTTCCGATTCTTTTTGCACTGTCTTCTTATACAAATTTTTTATTTTTATTAATTTTGGTAGAATTTTTCAGGTATCATAAGTATGGTGAATGTTCAGATTTCTACAGACTGTTCTGTTTTAGACAGATTCTGTTTTTGATGCATAGTTTGCTTTCTTTGATGAAACTATCGATTCATATCAGTGGATTAAGCCATGAAAAAGTTATATTACAGTAGACACAATGCAAAAACTAAATATGAATTGGTTTTCAATAGTACTTAGAGTAGTGATTTGCTTTATTATACTAACGAATCTTACCGAGTTTTCTGTTGAAGTTTTGTGTGGATGAAGTGTTCGATGATCGAGAAAGTCTCGATGTGAGAAGAAGGAAGAGAGGCAAGAGCTCAAGCTTGGGGATGCCCGAGGCACCCCAAGTAAATATTCAAGGAGACTCAAGCGTCTAAGCTTGGGGATGCCCCGGAAGGCATCCCCTCTTTCTTCAACAAGTATCAGTATGTTTTCAGATTCGTTTCGTTCATGCGATATGTGCAATCTTGGAATGTCTTTTGCATTTAGGTTTCATTTTTCTTTTATGCACCATGCTGGTATGAGATAGTCCTTGGTTGATTTATAGAATTCTCATTGCACTTCACTTATATCTTTTGAGTATGGTTTATAGAATGCTTCATGTGCTTCGCTTATATCATTTGAAGTTTGGATTGCCTATTTCTCTTTACATAGAAAACCGCCATCTGTAGAATGCTCTTTTGCTTCACTTAGATTTGTTAGATCACAGGCATATCTTTTGTAGAAAGAATTAAACTATCTTACTTCACTTATATCTATTTGGACAGATGACAGGAACTGGTCATTCACATGGTTAGTCATAAAATCCTACATAAAACTTGTAGTCACTCAATATGATATGTTTGATTCCTTGCAATAGTTTTGCGATATAAAGATGGTGATATTAGAGTCATGCTAGTGAGTAGTTGTGTATTGTAGAAATACTTGTGTTGAGGTTTGTGATTCCCGTAGCATGCATGTATGGTGAACCGTTATGTAACGAAGTTGGAGCATGAGTTATTTATTGATTGTCTTCCTTATGAGTGGCGGTCGGGGACGAGCGATGGTCTTTTCCTACCAATCTATCCCCCTAGGAGCATGCATGTAGTACTTTGTTTCGACGACTAATAGATTTTTGCAATAAGTATGTGAGTTCTTTATGACTAATGTTGAGTCCATGGATTATACGCAATCTCACCCTTCCACCATTGCTAGCCTCTCTAGTACCGCGTAACTTTCGCCGGTACCATAAACCCACCTTATATCTTCCTCAAAACAGCCACCATACATACCTATCATGGCATTTCCATAGCCATTCCGAGATATATTGCCATGCAACTTTCCTCATCATCATATACATGACTTGAGCATTCATTGTCATATTGCTTTGCATGATCGTAAGATAGCTAGCATGATGTTTTCATGGCTTGTCCATTTTTTGATGTCATTGCTACGCTAGATCATTTCACATCCCGGTACACCGCCGGAGGCATTCATATAGAGTCATATCCTTGTTCTTGATATCGAGTTGTAATATTGAGTTGTAAGTAAATAAAAGTGTGATGATCATCATTATTAGAACATTGTCCCATGTGAGTTTATACAAATAAAAGTGGCCAAAGAAGCCCCACAAAAAAAGAGAGAGGCTAAAGAAGCCTACAAAAAAAGAAAAAAAAGAAAAAAAATGAGAGAAAAAGAGAGAAGGGGCAATGTTACTATCCTTTTAACACACTTGTGCTTTAGAGTAGCACCATGTTCTTCATATAGTGAGTCTCTTGAGTTATCACTTTCATATACTAGTGGGAATTTTCATTATAGAACTTGGCTTGTATATTCCGATGATGGGCTTCCTCAAACGCCCGAGGTCTTCATGAGCAAGCAAGTTGGATGCACACCCACTTAGTATTCAGTCTGAGCTTTCATACACTTATAGCTCTTAGTGCATCCGTTGCATGGCAATCCCTACTCACTCACATTGATATCTATTGATAGGCATCTCCATAGCCCGTTGATGCACCTAGTTGATGTGAGACTATCTTCTCCTTTTTGTCTTCTCCGCCATCATATTCTATTCACCTATAGTGCTATGTCCATGGCTCACACTCATGTATTGCGTGAAAGTTGAAAAGGTTTGAGAACGTCAAAAGTATGAAACAATTGCTTGGCTTGTCATCGGGGTTGTGCATGATGTGAATATTTTGTGTGGTGAAGATGGAGCATAGCCAGACTATATGATTTTGTAGGGATAACTTTCTTTGGCCATGTTATTTTGAAAAGACATGATTGCTTTATTAGTAGGCTTGAAGTATTATTGTTTTTATGTCAAATGATAGACTATTGCTTTGAATCACTTGTATCTTAATATTCATGCCATGATTAGATATGTGATCAAGATTATGCTAGGTAGCATTCCACATCAAAAATTATCTTTTTTATCATTTACCTACTCGAGGACGAGCAGGAATTAAGCTTGGGGATGCTGATACGTCTCCGTCGTATCTATAATTTTTGATTGTTCCATGCCAATATTCTACAACTTTCATATATTTTTGGCAACTTTTTATACTATTTTTGGGACTAACATATTGATCAAGTGCCCAGTGCCAGTTCCTGTTTGTTGCATGGTTTTTGTTTCGCAGAATATCCATATCAAACGGAGTCCAAACGGAATAAAAACTGACAGAGATTTTTTTGGAATATATATGGTTTTTGGGAAGAAAAATCCATGCAAGACGATGCTCGAGGGGCCCACGAGGCAGGGGGGCGTGCCCCAAGGGGCAGGCGCGCCCCTGACCCTCGTGGCCACCCCGTAAGGTGGTTGATGCCCTTCTTTCGCCGCAAGAAAGATAATATCCAGATAGAGATCGTGTCACAATTTCAGCCCAATCGGAGTTACGGATCTCCGGGAATATAAGAAACGGTGAAAGGGAAGAATCTGAAAACGCAGAAATAGAGAGATATATAGAGAGACAGATCCAATCTCGGAGGGGCTCTCGCCCCTCCCACGCCATGGAGGTCATGGACCAGAGGGGAGACCCTTCTCCCATCTAGGGATGAGGTCAAGGAAGAAGAAGAAGGAGGGGGGCTCTCTCCCCCTCGCTTCCGGTGGCACCGGAGTGCCACCGGGGGCCATCATCATCACCGCGATCTACACCAACACCTCCACCATCTTCACCAACATCTCCATCACCTTCCCCCCTCTATCTACAGAGGTCCACTCTCCCGCAACCCGCTGTACCCTCTACTTGAACATGGTGCTTTATGCTTCATATTATTATCCAATGATGTGTTGCCATCCTATGATGTCTGAGTAGATTTTCGTTGTCCTATCGGTGGTTGATGAATTGCTATGATTGATTTAATTTGCTTGTGGTTATGTTGCTGTCCTTTGGTGCCCATCATATGATTCCGCGCGTGGATCACACCCTAGGGTTAGTTGTATGTTGATACGACTATGTATTAGAGGGCAAGAGTGACAGAAGCTTCAACCTAGCATAGAAATTAATGCATTCGGGATTGAAGGGGGACCAATATATCTTAATGATATGATTGGGTTTTACCTTAATGAACGTTAGTAGTTGCGGATGCTTGCTAATAGTTCCAATCATAAGTGCATAGAATTTCAAGTCAGGGATGACATGCTAGTAGTGGCCTCTCCCACATGATACTTGCTATCGGTCTAGTAAAGTAGTCAATTGCTTAGGGGCAATTTCACAACTCGTACCACCACTTTTCCACACTCGCTACATTTACTTTATTGTTTCTTTATCTAAACAGCCCCTCCCTTTTATTTACGTAATCTTTATTATCTTGCAAACCTATCCAACAACACCTACAAAGTACTTCTAGTTTCATACTTGTTCTAGGTAAAGCGAACATCAAGCGTGCATAGAGTTGTATCGGTGGTCGATAGAACTTGAGGGAATATTTGTTCTGCCTTTAGCTCCTTGTTGGGTTCGACACTCTTGCTTATCGAAAACTGTTGCGATCCCCTATACTTGTGGGTTATCACGAAGATCCTTGAGATCGTCAACTAACTCCTGCGGAAATCCTCCGCTTACAAGGGTATTGGCATAACTCTTCCGGCTCAAGGCGTCTGCTACGACATTGGCCTTGCCGGGATGATAGTGCAACTTCATGTCATAATCTGTTATAAGCTCCAACCATCTCCTTTGCCTGAGATTCAGCTCCTTCTGAGTGAAAATGTACTTCAAACTCTTATGATCTGTGTACACATCACAATGATTTCCAATAAGAAAATGTCTCCAGGTCTTGAGTGCATCCACTATAGCTGCTAACTCCAAATCATGCGTGGCATAATTCAGCTCATGCGATCGAAGCTGACGTGAGGCATACGAAACAACTCTACCATCTTGCATAAGTACACCTCCAAGTCCTAAGCGAGAAGCGTCGCAATACACTTGGAAATCCTTACGTATATCCGTCAGAATCAACACTGGGGCTGTAACCAAACGTCTCTTCAGCTCCTGAAAACTTGCCTCACATTCATCTGTCCATTTGAACTTGGTGTCCTTCTTCAAAAACTCCGACATGGGCTTCGCCATCTTAGAAAAATTCTCAATGAATCTCCGGTAATATCTTGCGATTCCCAGAAAACTGCGGATCTATCCAACTGAGGTGGGTGCCAACCACTCAGTGATAGACTGAACCTTGGTAGGACCCACTGCTATACCTTTGCTACCTCTTGAGCACTGCATTGGATTTCCCCGAAGAGGAGAGGATGATGCAGCAAAGTAGCGTAAGTATTTCCCTCTGTTTTTGAGAACCAAGGTATCAATCCAGTAGGAGGCTACGCGTGAGTCCCTCGTACCTACACAAAAACAATAGCTCAACTCAACTAACATGCTTAGGGGTTGTCAATCCCTTCACGGTCACTTACGAAAGTGAGATCTGATAGAGATGATAAATAATATTTTTGGTATTTTTGGTATAGAGATGCAAAGTGAAAAGTAAAAGGCAAAGTAAAAAGCAAAGCAATAATAAAGTGATGAAGATTGATATGATGAGAAAGAGACCCGGGGGCCATAGGTTTCACTAGTGGCTTCTCTCAAGAGCATCAGTATTCTATGTTGGGTGAACAAATTACTGTTGAGCAATTGACAGAATTGAGCATAGTTATGAGAATATCTAGGTATGATCATGTATATAGGCATCACGTACGATACAAGTAGACCGACTCCTGCCTGCATCTACTACTATTACTCCACTCATCGACCGCTATCCAGCATGCATCTAGAGTATTAAGTTAAAAACAGAGTAACGCCTTAAGCAAGATGACATGATGTAGAGGGATAGTTTCATGCAATATGATAAAAACCCCATCTTGTTATCCTCGATGGAAACAATACAATATGTGCCTTGCTGCCCCTTCTGTCACTGGGAAAGGACACCGCAAGATCGAACCCAAAGCTAAGCACTTCTCCCATGGCAAGAAAAACCAATCTAGTAGGCCAAACCAAGCTGATAATTCGAAGAGACTTGCAAAGATAACCAATCATACATAAAAGAATTCAGAGAAGATTCAAATATTATTCATAGATAGACTGGATCATAAACCCACAATTCATCGGTCTCAACAAACACACCGCAAAAAGAAGATTACATCGAATAGATCTCCACGAGAGAGGGGGAGAACATTGTATTGAGATCCAAAAAGAGAGAAGAAGCCATCTAGCTACTAACTATGGACCCGTAGGTCTGAAGTAAACTACTCACACTTCATCGGAGGGGCTTGGATGATGATGTAGAAGCTCTCCGTGATCGATGCCCCCTCTAGCGGAGCTCCGGAACAGGCCCCAAGATGGGATCTCGTGGATACAGAAAGTTGCGGCGGTGGAATTAGGTTTTTGGCTCCGTATCTGATCGTTTGGGGGTACGTGGGTATATATAGGAGGAAGAAGTACGTCGGTGGAGCAACAGGGGGCCCACGAGGGTGGAGGGCGCGCCTGGGGGGGGCAGGCGTGCCCCCCTACCTCGTGGCCTCCTGTTAATTGGCTTAACGTAGGGTCCAATTCTCCTGAGTTGTATTCAGTGAGAAAATCATGCTCCCGAAGGTTTCATTCCGTTTGGACTCCGTTTGATATTCCTTTTCTTCGAAACCCTAAAACAAGCAAAAAACAACAATTCTGGGCTGGGCCTCCGATTAATAGGTTAGTCCCAAAAATAATATAAAAGTG